>NC_141030.1:40100000-40305000 GCF_052040795.2 Danio rerio | reverse complement strand
AAGCAACAAAAAATTGTAATTTAATAATCAATTAATACAATAAAAATACATTTTATAAAAAATATTTAAAATTCTCAGCAGGCGAAAATATTATTAAAATATTATTTTCATCCATTAATGCAAAATAATTAATCTCCTTATATGCAAATATACTATCTGTCTTTATATGAAAGCACAATTTGCCATAGAATGGAAGTATTTTGCATTAAACTCTCATCAATGAAGACAGTGACATATATAGATTATACTCTTCCTGCTTCCATTTTGATCATCTAGTGTTTTTTTTTCTATATGATGTTTTGTTTAGTGAGGGTAGAGAGGCCCTTTCACAAAGCGGCATCCCTGCGGACCTGCTGAATGAGCAGAGCCTCTGCTAATGGCCTGAATGGTTGCTGGGTGATGATGAGCCATTGATGCAGGCAGACACACTGAGTTTGCTCATCACAGCGGGGCTCTGAAAGACCCTACCGCAGATCAGCCTCTTATAGTTCAAACATACCAAATCCAAAAGGGCTGTTTTAAAATATGTTCAAATGTAAACCAAAAAAGGAAACATTTAGGTTTTTCTGAGACAAGGTTTACAAGGACATCAATAATCAAATTATTTGCCATAATCTGAATAAGACAAGAGCGCTAGATGTCCATCGTGGAGATGCTGCAGGTGGGAGAGGTCACCGGCTGGTGTACAGGCTGTCCCTTCAGGATCAATGCGAGGACTCGTCGGTCACTGGGGTCTTACAAGGATCACAAGGGGTCTTACATGGGGTCACAATTATTCTCTATTCACAATTACACTCTTATCACAGACAAGAGTGCAAGATGTCCATCGTGGAGATGCTGCAGGTGGGAGAGGTCACCGGCTGGTGTACAGGCTGTCCCTTCAGGATCAATGCGAGGACTCGTCACAAGGGGTCTTACATGCTCTCCACTCCACCATAACCAACACAGCAGCTGCTCAGGATACGGCCTGGTCCAAGATTATGAAAACCTCAGGAATAATAAAAAAAGATTCGCATAAGCGTCAAATTGTAATGTCTTTGGGGAAGTGTTCCCAGCAATGAAGCTGCCGTTAAAACTCATCAAACATTCATTTGCATTAAGTGAAGTTTATTTATAAACTAACTTCGAGAGGATCACGTGCTTATGATTGAACACAGCTGGTCATGCATTAGCCAATTCATGATTCACCAATCAGATGATTCCTAAGCCACTATAAATACCTAAGTTCTATATAACAGCCATCTTCGTTTTGAAGAATCCCCCCTACTCTTCCTCCTTTCTTAGATGGGTGGCAAGGTGGCCCAGTGGTAAGCACCATTGCCTCACAGCAAGAATATCGCTGGTTTTAGTCCTTACCAAGTCAGCCGACATTTCTGTGCATAGTTTACACATTCTTCCAGTGTTCATGTGGGTTTCCCCCGGGTCGCCCGGCTTCCTCCCACCACCCAAAAACTTGCAACCTACTTTAATTAATAGACTAATCCAAATCAGCACCATAGACATGCACCTAGTCAGTAGTTCTCTCTTAAGAGCAATTACTATCTGTTTATTAGCTACTACAGCAGGGGAGTTTCAAGATCTACCTGAGCTCAAACTCCTCTCTCGCCCTGCAACGGGAGGGAGCCTCGGGCTCGAGGATCTTCTGAGCTCAGGGCTCTCTCCCGGGACAGCATGCCAAACAAACTTTATAATCAATCATCAGCTAAGTGTGAACTCTTGAAAGAAAAATTAACACATTAACCTTTTCAGATTAAAGTAAGAATTATTAGCCCTCCTGTGGATTATTATAAGTTTTTTTTTAACTATTTCCTAAAATGATGTTTAACAGAGCATGGAATTTTTCACAGTATTTCAGATAATATGTTTTCTTCTGGAGAAAGTTTTATTTGTTTTATTTTGGCTAGAATAAAACTTAAAATTTTTAAAAGCCATTTTAAGGTCAATATTATTAGCCCCTTTCAGCAATATTTTTGTCCGATTGTCTACACACCATCGTTATTCACCCTATTCTTCGCCGACGAGCGGGCGCAGCCATCTGAATCTTTTTGACTCAAGACTTCCGGTCTCATTCACTTCCATTCGTTTCTAGACATTAAAAACGGCTTGTTTCGCTGTTTGATGTTGCAAACTGATATTATCTTATATTATTATACTCGGTCTATATTGTCATGCAAACATTTGTTTGTAGAGCAAGTAGTTCAATCGTTTTCTGCCGTTTATTGTTCCTAGTTATTTCTCCCATAGGCGACGGAATCGGAAGTTCTGAAACAATCACGAAAACAGGCGCACTTCTGCATTTTAGAAAAAAGTCAATACAATGAGTTGCCTAATTACCTTAACTTGCCTAATTAATCTAAGCCTTTAAATGTCACTTTAAGGTCAATACTAGTGTCTTTAAAAAATCTAGTAAAATATGATGTACTGTCATCATGGCAAAGATAAAATAAATCAGTTATCAGAGATGTCTTTTTCCATTAAAAAACAGATATTGGGGAAAAATATATACAGGGGGGCTAATGATTCTGACATGAACTACACACACATGCATATATTATATGTGTTTGTGTGTGTTGTTTTACTTCCGTTTGGGTCTACGTCAAGAGGAAATGTGTGTGTGCGAGTTCTGATGATTCATTTGTACTGCATAAGCAATAGTCTTAGGCGCAGTGACTCTATTCTCCTCGATCTAAACCCTCACACTCAACAAGTTCTGGGAAACCAGTGCTCTCACACGACGGCCCTGCTCTCCCGTAAAATACAGCAATCTTCAAATGCTCTCCCTCAAAACTGTAAGCAGAAAGGCTGAAAGCTTCTTTTGTGCTTCATCTCTTTTGTCTGCCGAGAAGAGAGAGAGAGATTGGGGAAGAGGGGGGTTCCTGCTCTGGAAGTGTTTGGTCCAAATTACACATTCAAGGCAAGCACTGTTTATGATTACTCTCACAGAGGACAGACAAAAGCAGAGACATTCCAAGAGCCCAGTGAAGAGGACCAGCTCATTCTGAGAAAGGACAGAGACCTACATCATAACCTCATTCACATGGACTCCTCTAAACTCAGAGCTGGGGAAATGCATGTAAAACTGGCATGTGTGCCTCTGGATCAGCCTGGAGTCAACTGGAAATGGCGTTATAAGTTGGGCATTTCCAGTCCTGAATGCTGATTGGTCAATTCGACATTTCAGACCTGCTAAATAGACAGTTGCAATCACCATGACATATTCTTCCAAATAGAAGTGTTTTTCAATAAATAGTTAATATATCAGATTTCACTTAGAATGTTTTAGTTAAATCACAAATGATAATAACTCACCATTTACTCACCCTCAGGTTATCAAAATTGTGTATGAGCTTCCTCTGATGAACACATGATACACTTACCGGCCACTTTATTAGGTACCAACTGCACAAAAGAGAAAACATCCAGTGAGGAGCAGTTCTGTGGGCACAAATGCTTTGTTAACGCCAGAGGTCAGAGGAGAATGGCCAGACTGGTCGAGCTAATAGAAAGGTTTCAACCTTGTTTCAACCGTGGTATGCAGAAGAGCATCTCTGAACATCAAACATTGAGGGGGACAGATTACAGCAGCAGAAGACAGACACTGGGTGTCAATCCTGTCAGCTAAAAACAGGAAACTAAAGCTACAATCCGCACAGGCTCACCAAAATTTCACAATAGAAGATTGGGAAAACGTTGCCTGGTCTGATGAGTCTCGATTTATGCTACGACATTCGGATGGTAGGTTCAGAATTTGGCATCAACAACATAAAAGCATGCATCCATCCTGTCTTGTATCAACGGTTCAGGCTGCTGGTGGTGTATTGGTGTGGGGGATGTTTTCTTGGCACACTTTGGGCCCATTAGTATCAATTGAGCATCAAGTCAATGCCACAGCCCACCTGAGTCTTGTTGCTGACCATGTCCATCCCTTTATGACCACAGTGTATTTATCTTCTGATGGCTACTTCCAGCAGGATAACACACCATGTCATAAAGCACGAATCATCTCAGCCTGGTTTCTTGAACATGACAATGAGTTTACTGTACTCAAATGGCCTCCACAGTCACCAGATCTCAATCCAATAGAGCACCTTTGGGATGTGGTGAAACGGGAGATTCGCATCATGGATGTGCAGCCGACAAATCTGCAGCAACTGCGTCATGTCAATATAGACCAAAATCTCTGAGGACTATTTCCAGTACATTTTTGAATCTGTGCCACAAAGGATTTAGGCAGTTCTAGACAAAAGTAGGTCCAACACAGTACTAGTGATGTGTACCTAATAAAGTGGCCGGTGAGTGTAATTTGATAATTGTTGCTTTGAAAAAGAAGTGACTGGACTAGGGGGGAAATACTAATGTTAGGATGTTTGGTTGCCTATTTTCATCAAAATATCATCCTTCTCATCATCCTTTTAACATATAAAGTTTTTATTTAATACATGCTTCAGTCAATGAGTGCGTAAAATAAGTTGAAACTGTTTTAAAGTTAATAGTGAGAGGAAATTTTGTGAAGCAGCATATTTCATGTTCTGGAGTGCAAAACCACTGGGAAACGCCCATACACACTCATTTACACATACACTACGGACAATTTAGCTTACCCAATTCACCTATACCGTATGTCTTTGGACTGTGGGGGAAACCGAAGCACCCAGAGGGAACAGGGAGAACATGCAGACTCTACACAGAAATGCCAACTGATCCAGCCAAGGCTTGAACCAGCAACCTTCTTGCTGTTAGACGATCGTGCTACCCACTGCGTCACCGTGCCGGCCCAAAATACAAAATATAAAATAGCTAATAATGTTCAGGTTCTGGCACAGAATGATCACTTTACATCATGGGCTTTCAGTGTACCTTCAGGAGCCAAGGGTTATGCTTTGAATATGCCTGTATGTTTTTTGCACCCTAAAATAGATGGAAACACCATTTTTTGCCCAAAATCATCTTACATTTTATATTAAATAAATAAAAATAAAAAAACACAGACATCTTGGTTAACCTGAGGTTGAGTAAATAAATAGATCACTTTCATTTTTGGGTTATCTATCCTTTATTTATCCTTTTGTCTTAAATGTTTTTGTTTTGTTATTTCTGTATTTGTTGCATTGCGAGTTCCAAAAAAAATCTAAAAATGTCCAAAATAGTCAGTCACTTGTTGTCTCTTATTGCTTAATTTGATCAAAGCACAAAGGATAGACCCTTTACTTGGTCTAAAAGGGTAAAAATGTAAATTCAAGAGTGACGTCATGGCTCAGGAACAGTTCACACACACATACACACACAGTGAATGAGGGAAATAAGTAGTGTTTGTCCGGCCTGTGAGAGAGGTGAGTGTGTGAAACAGCTCTCACCCCACAGGACGTCCCATCACGAGAGTCATCTGAATGGCTTAAAGACCTGCCGAGAGTGTTAGACCCTGGAGGGTGGCGATACACTGCGCCTTAACATGATTTAACGTACTCGTTCTCAGCCAATGAAATCCACTTGCAGGAATAAATGTGAAACATGACGGGAGTTTTAATGGTTTAGCGTAAAGATGTAATGGTCTGAAAATTTCATATCATGATCATAGTGACCAAAATGATCACAGTCATCAATATTATCACAGTTTGGTGAAAATGATCTGTGCTATATATGTCACACACATTTATTATTTCACATACATTGGTTTTACGTGTGTGTCTATGTGTCTTTTGAGGGGGAAACCGGAGAGCCCAGAGGAAACCCACGCCAACTCAGGGGGAACATGCAAACTCCACACAGAAACACCAACTGGCCCAGCCGGGACTCGAACCAGAGACCTTTTTGCTGTGAGGTGCTAGTGCTAACCACTGAGCCACCATGTCTCCCTATTTGATTTTCTTCCTTATGGTATTATTTGTTAAACCTTCACTTTTTCAAACTGCTTCACAAGGATCCATGTTCCTGATTCCACAGCCTGTCATTTTGGCAGTTTTCCTTCTATAAGCTAGCTTTGAGTTCTGAAACTGAAATACATTGTGCTTCACGCAGGTGAGTGGGCTTAACAAACCACTTGTAGGAGACACTCTTTTCCTCTTCATATGTTTCATTAGATGTCACAAATATAATAAATATGTCACATTTAGGACTCCTACATTTTTCCTCAGTGTGTGTGTGTGTGTGTGTGTGTGTGTGTGTGTGTGTGTGTGTGTGTGTGTGTGTGTGTGTGTGTGTGTGTGTGTGTGTGTGTGTGTGTGTGTGTGTGTGTGTGAGTGAATGTATTTTAAAAAAAAACTGCTAAACATACTTGGACTTACTTATCATGGCATCAGTGTTATCCTGGTCTCTAGTGATTTGAAGTGCTTCTATTATCCTCATTTTAAGTTGCTTTGGATATAGTGTCTTTTAAATAAATAAATGTAAACTATCAAAGCAGCACAAATGTAAATCTTATCCATGGAAAATATGCAACTTACATAAGTGACATACAAGGTAATCTTTGGATTTGACATATATAAATGTCATTTATGCAGCGTATATTTCAAAACATGACCGCTTTTAGATATTTTTCATGTATCAATTTGTTCAAATATATATTATATATACACTACCAGATAAAAGTCTTGTCGTCTATACAAGTTTTAGGAATAACAAATAATAACTTGACTTCTATTGATTATTTGGTGTCAGAAGTAGACAATTATTTTATACACTTATTTTACCAAAATAAAATGTGATTATGTCTTGATTTTCAATTATTTAATAAGGGCAGAAAGGTCTGACTTAGCTTAGACAAAAATCTTGTCACTTAACAGAAATAATGTCCAGTATAGAATATAAAGTCATGCTGCAGTGGAAACAGAATGAATATTGTGTCTGACTCCCATGAGCTTGGAGGACTGCATCCATACATCTCTGCTACTCAAATCACTTATTAATAAAGTCATCTGAAATAGCAAAGAAAGCGTTCCTGCAGGACTCCCAGAGTTCATCAAGATTCTTTGGATTCTTCTTCAATGTCTTCTCCTACATCTTACCTCAGACATGCTCAATTATCTTTATAACTAATGACTAATGAATCCTGGAGCCCCTTGACCTTCTTTGCTTTCAGGATCTTTGATGTGGAGGCTGAAGTATGAGAAGGAGCGCTATCCTGCTGAAGAGTTTGCCCTCTCCTGTGGTTTGTAATGTAATGGGCAGCACAAATGTCTTGATACCTCAGGCTGTTGATGTTGCCATCCACTCTGCAGATCTCTCACACGCCCCCATACTAAATGTAACCCTAAACCATGATTTTTCCTTCACCAAACTTGACTGATTTCTCTGAGAATCTTGGGTCCTTGTTGGTTCCAATAGGTCTTCTGCAGTATTTGTGATGATTTGGGATGCAGTTCAACATGATTTGTCAGAAAAATCTACCTTCTACCACTTTTCCAACTGATCAACTAAAAGTCAAGTTATTATTTGTTTCCCTTACAACTGGGATCGGCGACAAGACTTTCGTCAGGTAGTATTAAGTTGAAGTCAGAATTATTAGCCCCATTGTATATTTTCCTCATTTTTGTTTAACATAGATACAAATTTTTAACCGATTCTAAGCATAACAGTTTTAATAACTGATTTCTAATAACTGATTTCTCTTATCTTTGCCATGATGACAGTAAATAATATTTTACTACACATTTTTCAAGATTCTATATTCAGCTTAAAGTGCATATTAAGGGCCTAACTAGGTTAATTAGGCAAGTTCCAGATATTTTTGCAATATATAAATAAATAGATTCTGATTGGAAAAATAAAATTGCTCTGAAAGTTAGTCTAACAACCCTGTTCTTTTGTGCAGTTATTATATATTTTTTAAACTGGACCTACTACTAACATGCCTGTTTACAGTTTTTCTCAGTCACTTTGGTGCGTTTCTCACAACACTATTTACATTTGCACAACAGTTAATGCATTTCTCAAAACAATTAGTACAAACTGCAAAACCTAGCTGATAACCTGCAAAAGCGTGTCACTTGCTCAAAATGGATAGTTCATTCCTCAAAAGCAAGTATTGATGTCAATGAAAGTGTCAGTTTCATCAAGATGAAGAGTGTTATAAACAATGTTTATAAACAAGATAGTCAAATGGCTTTGTCATGTTTTCATTATGACAGTTTACTCTGTACATTTTTTCAATGCAATAAAGTCAGCTTTTGGTGACACTTCCTGAAAATGCTCAAGACAGCACTATATGCTATTTGCACTGAAAATTGAAAACTACAGTAAAGTTAGACATCACTGCATTTAGTGAGATGTCTGAGTACAAGACACTGAATATGTATGTTTCACATGTTTACTGCATTTGCATTTGCATTTCTAATTTATTCACAGCATTGTGCAGAACAGTAAATACACCCTTATTTACAACAAACATAAACTCCCTTTGGGTAGAGCTGTGCACAACTGTAGACAATATTGCAGAACATATTGGAACTGAACCTACAACACACAGGTCTGTAAATCATTCATATAATTGTTCAATTTTAAAGACATTTTCAGGACTAAAATTTAAAATCTTTTATAAATTTGCTAGACAGATTTTGACAACTAGTTCAACATTTTTGTATGTAATGACTCAAGTAATGAAATGAGGAATATTAGTTTTATATGGAATGACTATTCAGCATTTACAAGTTTAGTTTAATATAACTGACATGAACTGAGCAAATGATAATGGTATTAACAGCAGAGAGTTGTATGAAAGCAATTGATGCATGTCCAAAAGCATTTGCAATGTGTTGGAAGGAATGAGAAACTGATGTGCACAAATGACTGATTGTTTTGAGAAATGCATTAACTCTTGTACAAGTATAAATAGTGTTGTGAGAAATGCACCAAAGCCACTGAGAAAAACTATAATATAGTTCATATGAGAAACAAGCCACTGCCCCTCCTGCCACTCCATCATGTGCCACTATTGGGGCCCCTTTAAAGTGTCTCCAGCATCTCCTATTTGGAGTCTTCAAAGCTCCTCCCTGTTTGAGATCCTGAGTTTCAGGAGCTTCTTACTGGTGGAAGGTTATTAAATTCCCAGCACAGACTGGAAACTCTGATCACTCAGGGCATCTCTCAGCACAAGAGCTCACTGCAAGCAGGTAAGCAGCTCTTCTTCTCTCAGATATTTGTGGTTTATTTGTTTTAACCACTTGCATTGGAAACATTTAGGTAATAATTTATCTGAAGCAAAACATATATAAATAGATGAACTATCTTAATAATGTCTTTATAAATAAACTGATCTGAACTAAATATTTCATCCAGAAGACAATTTATTATGTAGCATCAAATGTGATTCACTCTAAATTGATGGATCTCAACTAAAAGATAGATAGATAGATAGATAGATAGATAGATAGATAGATAGATAGATAGATAGATAGATAGATAGATAGATAGATAGATAGAGACTTTTCTGAGATTTTCATTTACTAGATTGATTAAGGATGGGTTAAACATTAATATTTGTTTTATTTTATTAATGTCTGATAACATTTCTTACATTTTAAATTAATAAATTGCCATTTAGAAACTTTTTTGTTTTGTTTTTAGGGGTTGTTTAACCTAAAACTCAGTTGTTTCGAAGTTAAAACATTGCTTTTGTGTTGTCTAAATATATATATATATATATATATATATATATATATATATATATATATATATATATATATATACACACAGTTTAATATTGACATTTTCCCTTAAATTCTGTAAGAAATCTCATCTCAAACTGTTTCATATTCCTGCACTTTGTTGTCATTTTAATCAAATATATTTAAATATCACACAAACCAATTGTTATTTTCTTTTATGCTGTGACAGAATTGATTCAAATGGCTTACTAGTGCAAACTATTTAGTTTGCATTTAGATTTGCATGATTCTCTGCCGTTCCCGTTTGATGATTTGTAATGTAGGTCATTGTGTGGATAACGGAGTTAAGTCTCATTCTCTCCTCTTCTCTGGCAGTGTAGGGTCTCTTTTGGGTCACCGGTTCAGCCCAGCCAGCTTGATCTCAGTGTGTGGAGCGACAGCATGACCAAAAGCACAGGGGAGAAACCGCGGTCGCGCAGCCGCGTCCAGCAGTTCCGGGAGGGAATCCAGCTGCGCTCCCTAAAGGCCCGGAAGAAAGTTGAGGACATCAGTAAAGATGACGTGAAGGGCTTTCTGAGGAGAAATGCCTTTGTGCTCTTTACCATTGGAGCGGTGGTGTTTGGTCAGTCAATGTTTAGTGAAATCACATTTATTCAGGATGTTTTTAGAATATGACTGTTTATTGTTAAGAAGTCATCTAAGCAGTCTAAAGGGACAGTTCACCCAAAAATAATTTATAATAAATAATTTATGTCATCATTAACGTACCCTCCAGGCTCCAACTGTTTCAAACTTGTTGCTAATGTTATCCAACAATTAATAAATTTATTAGTAATAAAATTCATCCAACAAGTTGTCTTTATTTTATTTTATAATTAATAAAATAAATAAATAAAAGTCATACAGTAAATATTTGTCATAAATAATACTAATTAAAATGTCTGAAAAAATCTATAATAATATATGACCAATGTTATGTCAATATCTCTAATAACAAATACTCATAATTATTATTACTACCAGTAATTAGCTGGTCGTAATTGTTTCAAACTTGTCAGAATGTTGGAAACTAGTAGCCATTGACTTCCATTTAGTTGTCATTAATTGACATTAATATTTTTTCCTACTATGGATGTCAATGGCATCCATAGTCAACATTCAACATTCTTCAAAATATCTTCTTTTGTGTTCAGCGTTTTATATATATATATATATATATATATATATATATATATATATATATATATATATATATATATATATATATATATATAAATAAATAAATATATATATATATATTATATATATATATATATATATATATATATATATATATATATATATATATATATATATATATATATATATATATATATATATATTTATTTATATATATATATATTATTGAGTTGAATTAACAGAGAATAAATTACCATTTTTGGGTGAACTTTCACTTTAAGGACTTGAAAACAAGGAATATATTTGGTTTATGTCTGAACAAATGATTCTGCTACTGATCCATCTAATATAAAAATATATATATTGCAGGAATTACGCTGGGATTTGCTCTGAGGTCTTACAAGATGTCATACAGAGAAGTGAAGTATTTCTCCTTTCCTGGTGAGCTGTTGATGCGGATGCTGCAGATGCTTGTGCTTCCTCTTCTAGTCTCAAGTTTGATAACAGGTATGGTATTTCATTAATCAAAATTTTTATTAGCCTGTCATGTATTAGTAGCTGTGTCCCTTTTTATGTCAGGAGGTGTCCAAACTCAATCCTGGGGGGCCGGTGTCCTGGAGAGGTTAGCTCCAACCCTAATCAAGCACACCTGAACCAACTAATCAAGCTCTTACTAGATATACTAGAAACATGCAAGTTGGAGATAAACTTAGGACACCGGCCCTCCAGGACTGAGTTTGGACACCCCTGCTTTATGTTGTACATCAGAAACTTCATTCAGTATGTAATTATGTCGATCATTGTACTTCTGCCTTTCTTCTAATTATCTGAAAAATAATCCACCTCAGCTCACCACTTTAGTTTTTTATGCTTTTTTGTGTATTTTGTGCTATTGCTAGTTATTTTACATTCAATAATGAGGTAAAAGCTGCTGGTGCTTTCAGTATAGATATACATATTACACAAGATAGCAACAACAAAACTCACACTAGAAATACAGGAAAACTTTATTACCTTGCTAGCAAGACGTCTCATCCTTTTGATGATATTTATTCAATGGGATAAACCCCTTGAGATGTACCATCTCATTTTCAAGGGGGTCCCACAATTAATTACAATCACATAATAACAACACCAGAAGACAAAACATAACTTACAAAACATCCAAAAAACATGACATAACATAAGAAAAAATATATAATAATAATAATAATAATAATAATAATAGTAATAATAGTAATAATAGTAATAATAACAATAAACAAACAAACAAATAAATAAATAAATAAATAAATAAACAATAAATAAATAAATAAATAAATCAATAAATCAATAAGAAAAAAGTAGGGTGGGGGAAACACTTTTAAAGTGGAAACATGTCTCTCCACCCTCATTTTATTCCAAAATATATTTATTGGGTTTTGTTTGAACTACAGAAAAAAATACATAAAAAATAAAAAGACTAATGGTTAAAAAGGTGAAAATAAATATGTAAATAAATGACAAATTCAAATAGTAACAGTGCATAATTAAAAAATAAATAAATAACAATGTTCAGTACAATTTTGCACCTTGCATTTCACAGCTTTCCAGTGTGTGCTGGTTAAACAGATTTATTAATTGTTGCTGGAATGTAGGACATCTGAACAATATAATAAGACACAGACAAGGGTTTGAAAGCTCAAACATCAAGAAAAGTTGTGTGGTTTACCTGGTTTAGAAAGTGTTGAAAGGGTGTCCATCTTTTATTTAAAAAAATAATAATAATTTTCCTTTTACAGTGTATGTCAGCTTCTCCAGAGCAAGATTGATAATCATTTCTTTACTCCACTGGCCACAGGATGGCCTTTGAGTTTTCTTTTCCAATTTAAAGGCAAGGCAAGTTTATTTATTTAGCACATTTATAACACAGTGGCAATTTAAAGTGCTTTACATAAACATTAATAAAAGAGACAAGTATAAGAAAATAAAAACAAAGAATAAAAATGATTAAAACAGATTAAAATGTGTTAAACAGGTTTTAAAATAGTGAAAAAGAAAAGAAAGATATAATAGTGTGACCTGTCGAACGCAGCACAGTGCTCATTCAGTAAAGGCACAGCTAAACAGATGTGTTTTCCGTCTTGATTTGAACATGCATAATGTTGAAGCACATCTGATCATTTCTGAAAGCTGATTCCAGCAGCGAGGGCCGTAGTTGCTGAAAGCCGATTTACCCTGCTTTGATTGAACTCTTGTAATTTCTAGTTTATATGATCCTAAAGATCTGAGTGATCTGTTAGGTTTGTATTCAGTGAGCATATCTGTAATATATTGAGGTCCTAGGCCATTTAGTGATTTATAGACCAGTAATAATACTTCAAAATCTATTCTGAATGTAACTGGCAGCCAGTGTAAAGACCTGTGATGTGCTTTGATTTTTTGGTAAAAGCATGAACAATTCATTCATAAAGGAATAACACGCTTTGCTGGGAGTAAGCTGAAATCTAATAGTTTGCATTTACTTGTGTTCAGATCAAGGTTTACACGGTATATATAAAATAAACATGGTTTGGGAACCAAATGTATATTTCTCCACCCTCTTTTGATGCATGGATAAAAGAAGTGCTCTTTTTAGATTATTTGCTGGTTAACTCTCTTGATTCTTAAGCTGATCAATAATATATGAATATATATTTATCATTCATTTTTATTTATTTATTTATTTACTTATTTACTACTCATTAATTGTGTTTATTTAGTTTTTTCTATGGGAATTTATAGGCTGCTGTGGTAGGGAAGTGTTTATTTAGGGTAGTGTTAGCAACAACATGGAAGGATAATTATAAAATGAATGTTGTAGTTGATATTCCATGTGGAAATTAATAATAAAAGACATTTGAAATAAGAAATACATAAACTGAAAGCAGATAAACAGTAAGCATTTTTTCATGTGGTCACATGACATGAAAACTGCTGGTTTATAGTAAAAATATTACTTTGAGATTTTAGAGTTACCTAGGGATGTTCGTTTTGTGCTTTAAGGCTAACTGAATTAATCAAGTTATAATCAGAAACCATAATTTTCACTTAATCCAATATGAAAATGTGAATGAAGGACAGAGGTTTCACTTTTTTTCAGTGCACATCCATTATTATCCCGAAATGCACATCATGCAAGTCAATGGAAACATAGCTAAATAAGGCTATAAAATACAAATTCGATTTGAAACAAAAACTGCTAAACTCAAGTTGAAGTTTAACCTCTTAATGGGTTGTAGGCAATAAAAAAAGGGGCGGGGTCAACCAGTATTGTCAGCATTGGCCATTCGTACAGCAGCTCATTTGTTCTGAACTGATGGGAGCAGCCAATAAAAATATCATCCCAGCCACTGTAGCTTTTATTGACTAAGCTGGTTATAAGGAATCAGGTGTCTGAGGACTTATAAACCTTGGACAGTACTAGAGGGAGACTGCTCTGAGAGGGCTCTGAGTGTGGGATTGTGGGAGTGGATGAACGTTTTGAAATGATTCTATAGGATGTGAAAGAGGAAAGCGGTGAAAAGAGGCCTGGAAAGGAAGGAAATTAGTGGCCAATTAATGCCAACACAGAGAACAAACAGCTCTGGAATTAAAGAGCCACAGAATGCAAATCAATGTAAATTTAATTAGTGACGCAGAGAAGTCTTAAAGCGACAGTTCACACAGACGTGAAGATTCTGCCATGTACTCAATCACAAAATTACTACACAATTGTATAGCTTAGCTTTACATTTTTGGCTGAATGTAAAAGACATTGATAAATGCTTCTGGTTCCCATTGACTTTCATACTATACATTTTTTATGCTTATTTTTCACACTAAGTCATCAACACAATCTCTTATCAAACGAACAAACAAACAAACAAACAAACAAACAAACAAACAAACAAACAAACAAACAAACAAACAAACAAACAAACAAACAAACAATCAAATAAATTAATAAATAGTTGTATTCATTTATTTGAAGTAAAATTACCAGCAAATATTGTTTATTTGCTGGTAATTTTTATTGTAGTTTATTATTAACTTACTTTTAAATAACTAAATAAAAACTAACTAATTAATTAATTAATTTAATGATGCTATAAAATATTATGTTATAATAATATGTTATGTTTTTTAATAAAAGTTAATTGACTTGTTGGACATGTTACCCAACAATTTATTAATTTATTAATTTTTGGATAAAATGTCTAACAAGATATCTTAAATTGATTTTATAATTATAATAGCAAAAATGTCTATAATTTTTATTGATTAACCAGTTATAGAGTAAATACCCAACAGTCGTAATTAATTGTAGTTTAAATGATTTAATTGTTATTTATTATTACTAGTACTCCTTCCGCACAACATGAGCAATTTCTTCAGCATGACATGTGTGCACTGGACTGTTTGCTGTTTATCTGGAGACACAGAGAGGATGAAAGAGCTCTGAAACAGGCAGGTGGAGGAGTTTCCCAAGCCTGGAAAGAGAGACAGACACAGAGAGAGAGAGAAAGGCAGAGAGAGAAAGAGAGTGGTTGAGATACTCCACATATGAACAGAGCTAGGAACTTGAACTTGAACAGATGCTGAAGTTTGGGCCCCCAGGAGGACAAGAGGACCAAACAATGGCTGAATTCTCTTTCTGCTCTGGGGATCAGAACTGCAGAAAAGCCTGCATTACTTTTAAAATCTTTTAGCAAGTGAGAGTTTTAGTCAGGACTACTACAATGATTGCCGTGAAAGCAACACAGTTTAGTCTTTTTTTTTTTTTAAATAAAAAATAAGGATTATATCACCATTTAAAATATCAATGAACAAACTAATAACATTGTAGTTCTTGATTCTGATTGGTTGAGCCATGTTCAAAGCTTCAAACAAACACTTGTGATTGTTGCTTGGAAATCTGCCATCAGCTAAAGCTAAAGAAACTTACTGTTACCTTCACCTGTGACCTACACTGTAAAACGTTCCACATAGTTCCTTCATGTTGTCCCAACACAAATCGATTAAGTTAACTTAATAATTTGTACAAATTTAAGTGGATTCAGTAAGTTGGAACAGGCAGCAAAAGTACTTTTGTTTTAGTGTATATGAAATAATCAATTTATTCAATTCATCTTTGTTTCTATAGCACTTTTACAATGTAGATTGTGTCAATGCAGCTTCACATAGAAGATTATAGTAAATTATAGTGTCAGTTCAGTTTTCAGTGTTGCAGTTTAGTTCAGTTCAGTGTGGTTTAATTTTCACTGCTGAGGGATCAAACACTGAAGAGCAAATCCATCGATGCGCAGTTCCCGAACCATGCAAGCCAGTGGCGACAGCGCCGAAAAGAAAAAACTTCACCAATCGGCAAAAGTGAAGAATTAAAAAACCTCGAGACAAACTAGACTCAGTTGGGCCTGACCATTCCTCCTATGGCCAAACGTCTTGTGCAGAGCACTGGACGTCCATAGTGGAGTAGCTGCAGGTGGGAGAGGTCACCGGCTGATACACAGGCTGTCCCTTCTGGATCAATGCGAAGAAGTAAATGTGAGTCCAAAACTGCTGCAAATCTTGCTTAATGTCCAAGTGATGAAAGTGTGTTTTCTACAGGTGGTTTGTCAAACACACTCATCTGTGTGAGGCACACATCAAAAAATCTTTTTTTTTTGAGATATTGAGTGATTGTAAGAAAGTGTCTGGTTCAAATGTTCAAAACTGCTGCCATCCTCGCTTAAAATGTCAGAGTGATAGAAGAGTGTGCTTTCTACAGTTGGTTTGTCAAGCCCACTGACCTGTGTGAGTCACACTTTAGAAATGCACAGTGTTTTTTTTACGAGATTTGCAGTATTCATTTATTCATTTTCTTGTCGGCTTAGTCCCTTTATTAATCCGGGGTCGCAACAGCGGCACGAACCACCAACTTATCCAGCAAGTTTTTGCGCAGCGGATGCCCTTCCACCCGCAACCCATCTCTGGGAAACATCCACACGCACACACACTCATACACTATGGACAATTTAGCCTACCCAACTCACCTGTACCGCATGTCTTTGGACTGTGGGGGGAAACCGGAGCACCCGGAGGAAACCCACGCGAAGGCAGGGAGAACATGCAAACTCCACACAGAAACGCCAACTGAGCCGAGGTTCGAACCAGCGACCTTCTTGCTGTGAGGCGACAGCACTACCTACTGCGCACTGCCTCGCCCGAGATTTGGAGTAATTGTAAGAAAATGTATGATGCAAACTGTTGCTAGTGTGGGTTAAAGTGTCTAAAAGAGTTGATGAAAGAGTGTGATTTCTACAGGTGGTTTGTCAAGCCCACTCACCTGTATGTTTCTTTCTAGGCATGGCAGCGCTGGACAGCCGAGCTTCTGGGAAGATGGGCATGCGTGCGGTCATTTACTACATGACCACCACCTTCATCGCAGTGTTCATTGGCATCATCATGGTCCTGATCATCCACCCAGGCAAAGGCTCAAAAGATGAGTTCACCAAACAGCAGAAGATCGAGCAGGTCAGCCCGGCCGATGCCTTCCTGGACCTCATCAGGTAATGGGACGACCAGCCAGACTGCCAAAATACTCAAATTAACCCGGCACTCAATTTAATATATACACTCTTTCTTCAGAAACATGTTTCCTCCTAATCTGGTTCAAGCCTGCACTCAACAGGTGAGGATTATTTTTTACTTTATTGTGGTACTTAGAAATTGTTCAATTTTGTTTTATGTTATTCTGGATAATCATAAAGAATTATTAAAAGCTCACTTTCTCTTGCACACATTTAAAAAATAAAATATCGGTCTTGTTCAGGGGTGCCCAAATGTTTTTTTATGAAGCGTCAAAAACCAAACCTAATTGAGGGTTGTGATCCGAAGGGAACTATAGCAGCCATGGTTAATTTCCTAATTTATTTAATAATGTTTAAAAATAATTAGAAAACAGTGCTTTATATTAACTAATACAGCACACTTTTTACATTTGATAATGAACATATTACAGTGAAAACAAAAACAATCGCATTTATGACAGAATGGAGTTACACTAGTTTTTGCCTTGATTTGCTTACCGATGTCTTCTGCCAGGCCTGGATTGGCTAATCGGGAGGACCGGGAGAATTCCCGGTGGGCCGGTCTGTTTTTTGGCCGCGAGGGCCGGTGTCCCTAGTTCCAGAATCTGTAGCTCTCAGCAGTCACACTTTTAAAAAATAATTTATTTATTTACTTGACCACAGCCTTCTTATTCATTATTTTACCACAGCTCCGCTCTTTTTATCTATTTTCTCGTAGCCTCGTGAGCAGGATGCAGCCTGCAGGTTAAAGATGATATAACTAGATAAGTCACCATTCAATGTACAGCTGTTGTGGTACAGTGATTAGTACGTTAGATTATGACGCGGCCAACCTGGGTTCGGTCCTTGTCTGAGTAACAATTTTTTTTTTTTCATTTTTATTGTTAAGACATAATACTGTTAGGGTTGTTGAACATTTGAAGTTCTAAAAGAGCTGTTTTCTCAAAAAAAGACGTGATAGTGTAATTAGAAACTGAATTGGAAATAACCTTATTTTAATATAGTCAGTGGTGAACTGAGGTGGGCCGGTCTGAGGCTTGAAACTCCAGGGCTGAAAAAGAGTCCCACTCCGGCCCTGTCTTCTGCATAGTTCTTTATGCATCGAGGGACGTTATTAAAAATCAGATTTATTTACAATAATAAATTAAAACATTTTATTTCAGTTTACTTTATTTGTAGCTGAGCAATAAAACAAATCAACTAAAAAAGGTTATGTCAAATTAGAAATGATGAGCTCTTTTAAAGGCATTTGCCACATCCCTCTCCGTCCTTCTCACTCTCTTTTCAGATGGGATTGTGGACCAAATCAAAGGTTACAATGGGCCAACTTTGGCACATAGTCCCTACTTTTGGGCATCTCTGCTCTTGCCTATAATGATGTCACTAAAAACAAAAATAATATAAGTATGCTTAAACAATTAAAATTAATTCTATTTATTTTGACAAGCTAAATAATAATAAAAATAATACTCTTAATGTAGGTTTAAGAATATTAAAGCCTGTAAAAGATGATTAAAGTACTATTACAATTTTACAAAAATTAAATGTTTCTGTATTTTAAAAGCTTAATGTTGAATTATAACTTTCTGAAAGGAGCGACACAGTGGTTTAGTGGTTAGCACTGTCGCCTCACAGCAAGAAGGTATCTGGTTCAAGTCCCAGCTGGGTCAGTTGGCATTTTTGTGTAGAGTTTGCATGTTCTCCCCGTGTTGGTGTGGGTTTTCTCTGGGTGCTCCGGTTTCCCCACAGTCCAAAGACATGCGCTATAGGTGAATTGAATAAACTAAACTGGCTGTAGTGTATGAGTGTACATGTGAGAATGTATGGGTGTTTTCCAGTACTGGGTTGCAGCTGAAAGAGCATCCGCTGCACAAAACATATGCTGGATAAGTTGGCAGTTCATTCTTCTGTAGCACCCTCTGATAAATAAAAGGACTAAGCTGAAAATAAAATCAATGAATGCATGTATTAACTTTCTGAAAGCAATGGTTAAATAAAGGATTTGCTTGCCTGAAATAATAATCTTTACAAAAATATAAAATCTTTTTACAATTCATTTCATACTACAAATATAGAAAAGTTAATAATCAAACAATAATTAAAAAACTAAAAGTGACTATTAAATGCGCCTTCATAACCTTAAAGAAGTTAAATAGCAATTTACCGAAAACAAAACAAGCAAACAATAAATAATATGTTAAAGCAATTGTGCCAAAAATGGTTGCAATACAGACTCTTTGTGAAAACGTAGCCCTGTATACAGTACATTTCTGGAGAGTGTGAATTAAGTAGCCAGAGTTAGATATGGCTGCATTTCGTCTTTAAAACGAACGCTATCGGGCGGTATGACACAGCCGATGGCTTCTGTTTCTTATCACGCTACCAGCTGACCGCTTACCTCCGTGTGGACGGCTTTTCCACTATTACTAGTTTTTGTCCAGTGGCTCGCAGTGTACATCAGCAGACTTGAGACACAGAGAGGGGTTCGAGTCCAGTAAAGAACGGTTACAGAAATCAGGTAAAACAAAAACAGAAACCAAAAAATTAAACAAACAGGTTAATAACAAGGTGACAATGTGGTAAAATCTAAAATAGGGTAAAAATTAGCAGATGGCTTGTCTTTTTCTGGATTGCTTTTAAAAACCCTTGGTTGGGTTTAGGGAAGGGGTTGATCGGGTCAATCGGTGCTTTTGAAAACACTGTCGAATGTCACTCACGAGAGAAATCTGACACGTGAAGAAGGGTACACAGCGGCCTCTGGTGCATTTG
Source organism: Danio rerio (assembly GCF_052040795.2). Taxonomy (NCBI): domain Eukaryota; kingdom Metazoa; phylum Chordata; class Actinopteri; order Cypriniformes; family Danionidae; genus Danio; species Danio rerio. The sequence continues at coordinate 40,284,884 of NC_141030.1, read as the reverse complement.
CAAAAACAGCAAAAAAAACGTAGATCCTGGGATGTATTTTGTGTTCTCCAGAAATGTATATAGGGGTGCGTATTGATAACGAACTTAGGTTGCATGTATTTAATATTATGCAATAATACAATGTTATTAAACATATAGTATATTCAACAAAAAAAGTAAATCACAAATATTTATGTAAAAATGAATATTGCCTCTATTGCCTCACAGCAAGAAGGTTGCTAGTCGAGCCTCGGGTGGGTCAGTTGCTGTTTTTGTGTGAAATTTGCATGTTCTCCTTGTGTTTGTGTGTGGGTTTCCTCTGTGGGTTTGCTCCAGTTTCCCCCACAAGTCCAAAGACATGCGCTGTAGGTGAATTGGGTAAGCTTAATTGTCCGTAGTGTATGTGTGTGAATGAGTGTGTGGGTGTTTCCCAGTGATGTGTTGCAGCTGGAAGGGCACCCGCAGTGTAAAACATATGCTGGATAAGTTGGCGGTTCATTCCGCTGTGGCGACCAGAGATTAATATATAGGTAAAAATGTACTGCATCATAGCAAAAAAGTCAAGTAGTAGACAGACGTTTAATATTTGTTAATATACACTGGGAGATACAAAAGATACACTGGGGTGAAGCATGCGTCTCTCTCTGTTCAGCAGGAAACCAATTTATCATCTCACTTTATCAGATTTGATGACATCTTAAAGCACAAAAAATGAATATTTATCCTTTTTGGATCTAAAGTGTTTTTTTCTGGGAGGCCTTGAATTACTGTTGACAATGCTGACAACATTTCATATTTCTTCCTGCTGTTGCTGGCCCAAGCGAGTGGACTTAGCATGTGAAGAACAGACGTTTTCCGTTGAGCATTTAGAGATTCTGGCTTGAGCTGGAGCCAGTCGCCGGCTGAGAGCTTTGGCACAGCTGAGATTGAGCCACAGCCGGGTATAATGGCACAGAAACGGCCAGACAATGACCCTGACAGAGGCTCACAGTCTGTCCGGACACACTCCACTGGGACGCCCTGTAGTCAAGCAGACTAAAAAAAAACGCATATCTCACACACACTGAAAAGAGCCGTTCTCTGAATCAGTTTCTAGTGATCCAAATCCACACATCAAACTAGAGATGACAGTTTCACAAATTCTCATGACCGATCATCGGCGGCGACAAAGTTGCTGGTTCGAGTCCCAGCTTGACCACTTGGCATTTCATGTGTGGAGTTTGCATGTTCTCCTCGTGTTGGTGTTGGTTTCCTCTGGGTGCTCCAGTTTCCCCCACAGTCCTAAGACACAAGCTATCATTGAACTTGCATAAACTAAATTGCCTGTATTGTATGAGTGTGTGTGTATGGGTGTTTCCCAGTACTGACAGGGTTTCTGCAGGGTCCTAAAAAGCCTTAAAAATTATTTTTACTGAAATATTGTGTTGTAGGTCTTCAATCTTTTTGAAACAGGTCCTAATTTTTCTTTGTTCATGTATTGCTACCCAATCTGGCCAAAATTCATACAATCACCAGCAATACATCTCAATAAAACTTTAAACTTTTTTTTTAAACAGCAGTTTTAAACTCATAATGGTTTAATTATTTTCCTTACAATAACATTTGTTTTAAAGTTTTTATTTTAATAAGTAAAGTTTTAATAAGTAAAGTATTTACTGCTTAGGACATCGACCTGGACAGGATGTTGTGCATCATTTAGTTAATTAAAGTAAAAAAAAATAAAAAGCATTTTGACAAAATATTAAAAATATTTTGCTAAGAAAAAAATATAAAATATAAAAATATATATATAATTGTATTATTAAATATATTAAATTATAATATTTCTTTTGATAGGGCAAAAATATATATATTTTCCATCTGGGCCATTGGAAAACAATCCTTAGCCTTTAGCCCTTAATGAGTCTAAAATTTCACTTATAATGGTCTTGAAAATGTCTTAAATTTAACTCTGTGAAACCTGCAGTAACTCTGACTGGGTTTGGACTGGAAGAGCAACTGCTGTGTAAAACATATGCTGGAATAGTTGGCGGTTCATTCCCCTGTGGTAACCTGATAAATAAGGGACTAATCTGAAGGAAAAATTAATAATAGTATAATATTCTCAGATAAAATGGTTTCACTGTAAATAAAAGATCAGTAGTATTGTAAATATCAATGATTGATAATTATTTACAACTATTTAATGATTAAATAATATAAACAAATAGTATAAAATGAGTCAATATTGTCATCTCAGGTGTTCTCACTCTTACCTTGTGGATGTGTGCATCCAAAAGAGTAAATAGTTTTTGTTATTGTGTGCTGTATTCTGTTCAAATCTGCATTTTAAGATCTGAATAATGTGACAAGGCAAAAATTCATAATCATCTATGATGTGTTAAAGGCTCATGCTATTTGTTAAGGAAGTCTTACAGCGGTTGCAAGACTTGGCTCAAAGATGTGGCGTGCATAACAGTTGGAAGTATCGCACACCAGGGGCCTCATGTATCAACGCTGCGTACGCACAAAAACTTTGCCTACACCAGGTTTCCAGATCATGTTTGGATTTACTAACGATGGAATTAACGTGAAAATGTGCGTTGGTCTACGCCAATTCATGCCTGGCGTACGTGTATTTCTTGTGTGTGTTTGTTTTATTTCTATTGGCTACTTCTAGAGGCAATTGTGTTAAATTGCACACTACAAAGTATCTTTAAGCTGTGCAATGGCTGTATGGGACGGGATCATCCGCATGTCTAGCAGGTATATAAGGTTTCCATAACATGCAGTTGACCAGCCAAACATTCATTCATTCGTTCATTCATTTTCTTGTTGGTGTAGTCCCTTTATTAATCCGGGGTCGCCACAGCGGAATGAACCGCAACTTATCCAGCAAGTTTTTTACGCAGCGGGTGCCCTTCTAGCTGCAACCCATCTTTGGGAAACATCCATACACACATTCACACACACACTCATACACTACGGACAATTTAGCCTACCCAATTCACCTGTACCGCATGTCTTTGGACTGTGGGGGAAACCGGAGCACCCGGAGGAAACCCACGCGAAGGCAGGGAGAACATGCAAACTCCACATAGAAAAGCCAACTGAGCCGAGGCTCGAACCAGCGACCCAGCGACCTTCTTGCTGTGAGGAGTCAGCACTACCTTCTGCGCCACTGCCTCGCCCACCAGCCAAACATTAAAGCGAAATTTGCAGCGATCGCCGGTTTTCCCAATCTAATCAGAACGATTGACTGCGCGCACATTGCTATAAAGACGCCATCTGTAGACAAATTTGCATACGTGAATCAGAAACATTTCCATTCAATAAATGTGCAAATGTGATGCTCAAATGCGCTTAACAAATATTGTAGCATGGTGGCCTTGGTCAACCCTTGATTAATTCATCCTCACAAACAGCATGGTTGGGATGAGGCTCCAAGGTGGCAGGCACTCGGTCAGTTGTAGAGCGGGCGATTGGGTAGCTGAAATGCCGGTGGTGCTGCCTCGATAAGAGCGGAGGGGTGCTGCTATACCGCCCCAAGAAAGTGTTCCTCTATTACATCTGTGTCTCTTACACACACGGATACTACTCCAGACAGTGAAGTGTCACCCACAATTGAGGCAACTCTCTCCTCAAAGGGTGTTAGTTCAGCATCCCCTGTTCACCCGCCTGTTTGGTTCACACTTTGACGGTGTGCCGCTGTTCTCCTCTTAACCTGCACCATTTCTTTTTCAGTTCACTCACAGTGCGATGTTCAGACCCCACTGCGTTAACTGCTTCACTTTTCTCCGGTCAACCACCAATAGAAGCACCTCCAATCCACATTCTGTGAAGTTTCTCTTCTTGTTTGCTTTTGCCATTGCTTTTTTGTTTGGTTTAGCCAAAGTAGAGTCATTATTATATTTACACAGGGGAGGAGGCCGGGAGGGGTTTTGTGCTCCTGCACGTGCACTCAGTTCATGTTAATTCGGATGTACAAAGAGGATATACGTGGGATTACGTGTACGCAGTGTTTCATACATCTGAATTTTTTACTGCGTACGCACATTTACAGCTTTGTCCGTACGCAATGTTTTAGTATTAATTCAACGCAAGTCTTTGTACATGAGGCCCCAGGTGCGCACATTCAAATGATATTTAATATGAAACTATTCAGATTTCTATGCAGAAATATGAGCAGGGTCCTGAGACGTAGCTGGCGCCGCAGACAGCTGCTGACTTTCTGCGCTGGTGTGCATACACTGATAGAAATCTATGTTTAGAACTGTAGGCGGAGAGCATCCAGTGTGCAACCTCCTTTATTGTTGTCTAAAGTATTGACTGATACCTAAAAGTAGTGAAATTTTAAAAGCATAAATTTCCTGTAACATTCGTAACATTTGAGCGCTGTTGAGCAGCTTCTTAAATATTGCTGATTTTCCATTGTCTTTACAAACACAACAGAAATATATGTGATTGGCTACAATGATAATCACTTCACACTCTTCACCGAGCATGCACAGAACACTGAAGCATCTAACCAAGGATTCATGAGCAAATATTTGAGCGATCTGCTGACTGGCAACCTTAAAACGCTCCCATGGTCATTTATCTTTGTATCCCATGCCTGTCACACATACATTAATAAATTAATAAAGGGACTATGCCGAAGGAAACTGAATGGATGAATTAATATTATTATAATTATTTACAAAGGATAGAATAAATAGTGTACATTAGACAAAGCTGCAAATAATTTAGCAGACAGTTTAGCCTTTTAAAATAAATAGCCATTATAAAGAAATTGAATCCGGTTATCAAATCTCATTAACCTTTTCAGCACTGCATAATTGAAACATTCTGATTAAAGAGCAGCAAATTAATCTCTTAAGATTTTTTGTTTGATTACATTAAATGACAGAGGTAAAGAGACCTCTTGTGGTCGTTTTTCTGTTAAGGTGTGGGTGTCTGTGTTTGTGGGCGTCTATGTGCATGTGTCTGTGTGTTAAAGGGCCAGCTGATTGCGCCGGGATTGAAAACACAGACATATGGTCGGTTCTCACTGTTATAAACAGCGTATTTGTTTTTGACCTTTTTTGGGGCTGCAGTCAGAGTCTGATGGTCGTCTATTTTTTCTTGAGTCCGGCCAGGATCAGAATAGAGCTAACAAGATGCTGTTTAGTGAAATTAGTTAAAAAATAAATATATGGGGTATGATTCCCGCTTCGGGTGCGAGAGTTATTCTGTAGTATCTGGATGCAGCCTTTATGATGCAAGCTGAGATTGCATCACTCAGCGATGCAATGTCAGACACAATGGACTCTATGGAGATTTGGAGCATTGGTGAAGTTGTTAGAGTGGCTGACTATAGAATTGGTAACCTAGTAACCAACAGTAAACAAGGCTCGCACAATAGAGACAGCTGATTGGTCGCATGGGTTTGATGTTCGATTCATCAGAGTTTATTTCGGCAAGTGTTTCCATCTCACATTATTCACCTTTATACACCAAAGTTTGGTGTATTGTTGTAATTTGGTGCATCGATTTTTAAAGTATTATTGACAATTGATTAATTGTTGATTAATTGTTGGCATCTCTAAACCAAAGATTAATCTTCTTGCTCATTTTTCTTCCTCCTCCTGTAGTTTAAGACTCAGTATGGCAAGAGGATCATCCACGTGAAGATGATTGTGAACGATTCGATCTTCAACTTGACGAACGCTACGCAGGAGATCGCTCAGGAGGAGGTGATTCCTCTGTCGGGCACCACCAACGGCGTCAACGCTCTCGGCCTGGTGGTGTTTTCAATGTGTTTCGGCCTGATAATCGGGAACATGAAGGAACAGGGACAGGCTCTCCGAGATTTCTTCGACTCCCTCAATGAGGCCATCATGCGACTTGTTGCTATTATTATGTGGTGAGTGACTCATTCCAGACACACAAACAGGAGCAAACTGTGGGGGAAAAGTAAACTAGTTTAGAAACTGTGTTAATGTAGCCTACGGCAGATCTTTATTTTTTTTTTTCCTCTTCATTTTTTATTTTTAATAATGAGCTTACAATAAATCACACTAGTGCACATAACATCTGAACATATACACTATGGTCAATTTTAGCATACCCAATTAACCTGTACAGCATGTCTTTGGACTTTGGTCTTTGGGGGAAACCTTACTACCCAGAGGAAACCTACGTGAACACGGGGAGAACATGCAAACTCTACACAGAAATGCCAACTGACCCAGCCGAAGCTTGAACCAGCGACCTTCTTGCTGTTAGGCAACAGCACTGCCTACTGCGCCACTGCGTCGCCTATATTATATTATATTATATTATATTATATTATATTATATTATATTATATTATATTATATTATATTATATTATATTATATTATATTATATTAATGCTTGGAAAAAAGTTGATGCTTTTGTTAAACAAGCAAGTAAATATTAAATAGCTAACTTACTATTCATCAACAAATGTATCAGTTTTAACAAACATTAAGCAGCACAGTTGATCTAACACTGATTATAATAAGAAAAGTTAAATACATATTATAATTACTTTTTGAAGGATCATGTGAAGTCTGGGATAACCATGCTGAAACTTCAGAAATAAATAACATTTCAAACAATTTAAAATAGAAAGCAGTTATTTCATTATAACATTTAAAACTAGCACAGTGTATTTTTGATCTTCTAAATGTAGCTGTGCCGGTCATAAGTGTTTTTTTTTTGTATTTAACAAGACCATACATAGTAATATATAATACAGAATAAATAAACAATTACAGACTATCTTAGTTTTTTTGTTTTACTACTATCCCCTTAAAATGAAATAAAATAAATAAAATTTATTAATTTAAACTAACATATCCTCTGAGAAAAAAAATATGATTAAAAATGGAAAAAATAAATTAATAAATAATAATAATAATTTTTTAAAATGTGCAAGTTTACCAATAAAAAAGTAAAAAAAAAGAATTAGAAAAGAGAAAAGATAAAGAGATCGATATTTCCTCTTTTCAGTTATTTAATTTACTGTCTATCAGAGCTAAAAATGCCTTTTAAAAGCATTTAAAATGATTAGCAGTGATTGTGTTTGTATCAATATTAACCATTATGATATAACTTCCTCAGTAAATATTTATCTGTGTTTATTTAATGCCAGTTTGTTTATGATAAGGTTTTGATTACAGTAAAAAAAAATCAGCCTTAACAACAAATTGATTTGTCAAGTACATGGCTAAAGAAAAAGAAATTCATCAGATTCATCACACAAAAGCCTCAGCGTAATTTGCTGCAAAATTAGATTGATTTTCTCATTGTCTGGGCAGAAATGCTCTCATTTTGAGTGACCCTTTTTTCCTAACCCTTTTTTTTTCCATCTGCATGAGTAGCTTAGTGACATTTTAGGAAATCTTATTAACAAGCATGGATGTTTCTGGATGCCTTAGTTTCATACAGATTTCTAAACATAATAGTTTTAATAACTTGTTTCTAATAACTTATTTCTTTGCCATCTTTGCCATGATGACAGTACAGAATATTTTACTAGATATTTTTCAAAATGCTAGCATTCAGCTTAAAGTGACATTTAAAGGCTTAATTAGGTTAACTGGGCAAGTTAGGATAATTAGGCAAGTCGTTGTATGGATGGTTTGTTTCAAGACCATAGATTTGCTTTTGATATTGGTGGGTAATTTGACACCAACCTCCACACCCCAATTATAAGATTTAAATGTAACTTCACATTTAAACTGTAAAGTAAAAGGAATTTCTGACAAAACAGGTAGTTTAATAAAGACTTCCGTTTACTGAGAGCTTATTTGTGCATAATCACTTACCGCCACACCTGAACACCATTTTTGCAAGTAAACATGTCTGAATTGTTGGACTTTTCTCCAAGTCCTCAACATGCTTAAGCCGGTCGGAGGCAGTAAATAATTTCAATTGTTTAATATCAAGAGCACGTGGAGGACTTGGGAAAAGTCCAACAGTACCTTAAGCTAAAAGATGACTTTACATGTCCATATTCTGTTCCTTCCCTGAGCATGTAAACAAAACAACACATGTTCAATTTTGCGCTTAAAAAATAAAAATAATTAAATAAGTAATAAATAAATAAAATAAAATAAACTATTAGAAAAAACAACAAGATTAAATCAAGCATGTCTGACAATGCAAAACTACATTTAAATGATTTTACTTTGACAAGGAAAGGGGGAGGCATATGACACAATGAACATTTTATCTCGATTGTTGTTTTTTATTAACAAATTCAAAAAAAGAAATTATTAATTGCACATCCCTGATTACTATTTTGGTGGACTTGTAGCGAACTTGACTTCAAGTGCCTTACACTTTTCTTTGAAACGTAGCTGCTTATGTCCATTCTCACGCGAGTCTTGCACAGTAAGCCTGACTGAAAAACTTCGACTGAGCATTATTTTATTTTGGAGGCGAATAAATTATTGGTGGGAACATTTCCTTAATTGGTGGATATTGGTGGAGACACGTCCCCTCTGGTCATACTCATTCCACACCCTTGGTTTGTTCTGTAGACAACCGGAAAAACATATTGATTATGGGGGGCTAATAATATTGACCTTAAAATGATTAATTAAAAACTGCATTTATTCTAGCTGAAATAAAACAAATAAGACTTTCTCCAGAAGAAAAAATATTATAGGAAATACTGTGAACAATGTCTTGCTCTATTAAACATCATTTGTGAAATATTTGAAAAAAAATTCACAGGAGAGATAATAATTTTGACTGTGCATAAATCCTACAGTATGTTTAAACATCATATCATATCCTCAGGTACGCACCTATTGGTATCCTCTTCCTGATTGCTGGTAAAATCGTGGAGATGGATGACATCACAGCGATGGGCGGTCAGCTGGGCATGTATACGGTTACGGTGATCATCGGCCTCATGATACACGGCATAATCATTCTGCCCACTTTATACTTCGTCATCACTCGCAAAAACCCCTTCATCTTCATCACGGGTTTGCTGCAGGCTCTCATCACAGCTCTCGGCACCTCGTCCAGGTACGCCACTTTATTATTCATATTTCTATATATATATATGTATATTGATACTGAAATATTTGAAATAATACAATATTGTTATGTTATAGCCAGTGATGGTTGTCAGTAATACTGTAAAAGTTACAAGTGCACTGTAAAATATTAATTACATTTGTGCTGCAAAATTTAAGCAAAGTTGTCATAGGTAATTTACAGTGCTCTTGTACATTTCCCAGTAATACTGTAAAAATACTGTAAAATTTACTAGCGCACTGTAAATGTTTAACTTTAATTGTGCTGTAAAACTACAACACAGTTGTAATTGTTCATTTACAGTGCACTTGTAACTTTTAAAGTAATACAGGTAACCAAAATTGCCAGTAATACTGTAAATTCTACAGCAATATTTTACAGTGTAGAAATTCCAGTGTTGTGACAACTCTATGTCTGACATCATGGGAAGATTTGACAGCTATTTCACAGTTTTTATTTATTTTTTATTATTGTCCACCAGCTCTGCCACTCTTCCCATTACCTTTAAATGCCTGGAGGAGAATAATAAAGTGGACAAACGCGTGACTCGATTTGTTCTTCCTGTTGGAGCCACCATCAACATGGACGGAACAGCTCTGTATGAAGCCCTGGCAGCCATCTTTATCGCCCAGGTGAACAACATGGAAATGAACTTCGGGCAGATCATAACTATTAGGTGGGTTATTTTCAAATCAAATCATTCATTTATTCCTTTTCCTTCTGCTTAGTCCCTTTATTCATCAGGGGTCGCCACAGCGGAATGAACCGCCAACTTATCCAGCATATGTTTTACACAGCGGATGCCCTTCCTGCTGCAACCCAGTTTTGGGAAACACCCATACACACTCATTTACATATACACTTTGGACAATTTAGTTTATTCAATTCACCTATAGCGCATGTCTTTGGACTGTGGGGGAACCAGAGCACCCGGAGGAAACCCACATGAACACAGTGAGAACATGCAAACTCCACACAGAAATGGCAACTGGCCTAGCTTGGACTCGAACCAGTGACATTTTTGCTGTGAAGCGACTGTGAGTCACTGTGTCGCCTTCACATATAATATTTTTTTTTTTAATAAAATAAAATAAAATAAATTAATTAAATATAAAGAAAAATGAAATAAAAATAAATTAATAAAAATAAAATAAAAATGTTTTTGAATAAAAACTAAATTAAACTAAATTAAACAGAAATAAAAAATGTAATTATAAGAAATTTATAAATTAAATAAATAAGAAATTTAATTAAAAACAAAATAAAATAAATAAAAATGTTAAAAATAATAAAATAAAAAATGCTGATGTATGAATTAGTGTTACACTAATAATCTTATTTTAATCATATTTTCATATATCATAGATCATATATGATATTTGCGATTATAACCAAATACCAGTATCAATTATAGTTTGCGATTTCAAACTTGCTATTGAAACTGTGTGCGTTGAAAAGAGTTTAACATTTTTAAATCACAACAAATCAAAACCATTTTTTTATATATTTTAAATTTTTACAAGACCCAGCAACTGGTATGTGTGTGTATGTGTGTCTGTGCTGTTTTTTAAGTCCATGTAATTAATTCTAAACAGCTTCAGCTGTGTGTGTTAGCAATCAGCGGAACAGAAACAGGTGTGGGTGAGTGGTGCATGACAGGATTTCTAGTCCTGAGTGAAAGTGAATGATTCCCAGCAATCTACAAGCCTGAATCACTGGTGATTGTGACAACACTGGCTCTTCATCTATGTTCAGACAGTCACAATATATATTTTTGCACTTTTTGCTGTTTGGTTGAGCACCCATTTAAAGTGATGTGCATGCGTTTGTGCTTATTTCATATATAATTAAAAGAAATAACTTGTTTTTTTAACATGCATTTCTATTTCTAGATTATACTGACACTCATCTCAGGCAGCCTCTAAATCTAAAAAAAAAATCTGATTGGGATTGATAACAATATTGTGCAGCTTTTTAAATGAAGAGCTGTTGATTTGGCTGAATAATTGATATGTGTATTATTAATGTAGCATCACGGCCACTGCTGCAAGTATCGGAGCGGCTGGAATTCCACAGGCTGGTCTGGTCACCATGGTGATTGTGCTGACTTCAGTTGGACTCCCAACCGATGACATCACCCTAATCATTGCAGTTGATTGGTTCCTGTGAGTGACCTCATACTGAATCTTGATTTCATCTCTTTTTCTCTCAGTCTATATCTATTAACATTTAATAGAATAAAATTAAACATCAGAAAAATAAATTATAATAATAAAAAAAATGCATTTTCTGTACTTATATATGATTTATTATTTTATTTTTTCTTGATTTTATTTCATGATTTATTATGATGTTTGAGGAAAATGTACTTTTTGTTTTATTCGGTGAACTACTGATGCCATTTTTTACCTAATTTATTTTTAATTAATATTAATTAATATTTAAAAAATGTATTTACCTAATAAAAATGTTATTTATAATGTTAGAAATGGTACAAAAAATCAACAACAATATGCCCTTTTTTTATATATATGTTGATGTTAGACAACACAATACCCATGTTTTATCTTCAGAAGAGCTAAAAAATCATAAAATTACATACACTACCTTGCAAAAGTCTTGTTGTTAATCCCAGTTTTGAGAGCAACAAATAATAACTTGACTTCTAGTTGATCATTTGAATCATTCAAGTGGCCGATTTTTCTGATGAATTATCTGTTGAACTGCTTCCCAATAATCACAAATACTGCACAAGACCTATTTGAACCTAAATAGACCCCCAAGATTATTACAAAAATCAGTCAAGTTTGGTGAAGGAAAAATCATGGTTTGCGAGAGATCTGCAGAGTGGATGGCAACATCAACAGCCTGAGGGATCAAGACATTTTTGCTGCCCGTTACATTACAAACCACAGAAGAGGGCAAATTGTTCAGCAGGATAGCGCTCCTTCTCATACTTCAGCCTCCGCATCAAAGTTCCTGAATGCAAAGAAGGTCAAGTTGCCCCAGGATTGGCCAGCCCAGTCACCAAACATGAACATTATTGAGCATGTCTGGAGTATGATGGAGGAGGAGGGTGTAGGGATTGTATACAGTTTAACCCAAAGAATGACCAGTCTGGTAGATGAAGAAGAGCCGGAGTCAGAGATTTTAAAAAAATAAATTAAGTTTACTGAAGATAGTTTGCAGTTTCATTCGCAGAAGCCAGCTTCAACACTCTCAATGAGTTCCTAGGCCGCTCTGCTTACAGTTTCAACAATCGAACAATTATACTCTTTACACAAGTCCAGAAAGGGTGGGATCCAGGTAAACAGTTCTCATTGGTTACAACAGAAATAGACAATTCTAAATACATGCGTCAAAGAAACATAGTATCTACTTCCAGATATGGATGGCCTTAATGTGTGCGTCAAAGAAAGCCTTGTATTTGTATCCAGATATGGATGGCGACCTGATGCCTAGAGGTGAGGTCGCCCTAAGTTATTAGGAGCTGATCTCCAACCTGTAAAAAGCTAAACCAGGAACACAATAGACACAAAAGACCATCTGTGTTAAAGACTCCAAGGATGTTTCTTGTACGTTCAGCTGTGTTATCAGGCTGGTTCAAGACTGTTTCCATCAACAGTCTGCTGCAATATCTTGGCTACACACAGTCTGTCTCCACACAAAAAGGAATTACATTACTATTAATTATACTCAAAAACAGATCAATCAAACAGCTATAAAATTATAGGCAATATATCAGGACAATAAAACAGGTGTCTTCTTCTCCTCTGTATTGGACCTCTAGACATAGGAACAGATAGAGAGAGAGAGAGAGATCTCCATGACCTATGACCTGGTCTGTGTGTCTCCTGAAAACAAAGTTAAAATAGACAGGCAAAAAGAGAAACAAGGACACAGAACATTCTTACAGTAAGCAGTTTTAACTTATTCATTAGTTAAAATCAATTCACAGTTAAATACTGAGAAACAGGATGATGAAAAGGATAAACGGTGGTCCATGATGAGACGGATTGGAAAGCAGAAATCCGAATCCTTCAGTCCCCCCTTTTGACCCGAATGGAGTCCAAACTCCACTTCCGGTCAGCCAGTGAGGTCACTAAGGAGAGTGAAAGTAATGACTCATGCTCCCTTAATAAGTTCGCAGAGTTTTCTTCACCCCTTCTTGGACATGCTGGAACCTAAAAATTCCAGTCCCCAAGCTAAGGGCTCTTTCACTCTCCACTCACAAAAGGAGTTCACGCTTCTCATCATCGGTGGGATTAAGGGTCCTGCAAGCAGAAGTAAATACATACAAAAAACAACAGCGGACTAAAGTCCAGAATGTGAACACAAATGCGCAAGCCCTAAAAGTCCTCCAGAAGTAAACAACTCATAATTTCCATCGATACTTCCTCTGATGCATCTACAACTTGCTCCAACTCTAAATCCAAACATACAGGCCAATTCTAAGGTTCAGAGATTCTCTGATCAGACACAAAAGGTCATCCACTCGACCTAAGCCACTCAGGATTCAAATTCATGACCTGCAAAAACATCTTTATTTTCACCAGTTTTAAAACCTTCATCAGCATGTTCACTAACTTCAAATTAGAATAATGAAGCATTTTTACATTAACACACATTAAACATGCCAACAGCACAATAGTCCAATTCAGCACCATTACCATGTTTAATTATCACCTCGCTGAACTCCATGTCAGTCAAGTCCACTTAAAATATCTTTTCATTCAAATAATGATGTGATTGGAGTGATGCTACACATTCCTCTGTATCATTGATAGGAAGTGTACAAGCACCCTTGTCCTGGCCATAATGAGCCAAATTCACCTTCACAGTTAACAAACTAATATCAAATCCACTCTCTGGAAGCCGGGCTAAATGAATTGAGCCAGACCCTCAGTCACCTCAAAGAGACTAGATATAGATATTACCTGTTACCTAAAGACCAAGAAAGATGTAATGGTTTTTACAAACTATTAATCCAAGTCATTAACATGCAATAAGAGGGATTGTGAATCCATTTCTTTTGTTCCCACGTTTTAGGGGTTTAATAAAATCTTAGTCAAATTCAACAAAGATCAAACTCAAGCATCTTTTAACAGAAATAAGACTAAACCTTATGATTATCTTCTCAACGTGTCATTTGTACCATTTACTTTACTCTGACTAAACCAGTCAACATAATCAGAAGCAAACAGTATGATTTTGTATAAAATTCATTTGATTCTTACTGTCTGGTCAATTAGAAATGCTCACAAGTTAGTTATTTGCTAAAACTTTTGATTATTTGAAAATCTTTCATACCTGTCATTTGACAGTAAAACCTGTTTAAAAGCATTACCAATTGAACAAGAACAGACTGAGTTAACAACTCTTTTACCACATATAATCAAGACTCTTGCTTGGATATGGACTACTAAATTTTCATTTAAAGACAGTCTAAGTTTCTGTAAAACTTGTCAGTATTCACAATAATAATATTAACTTGAGTTGACTTGACTGCTTAAAAATGCTGTTAAAGTTCACGCTGCATTTCTGTTTACTAAAATGTTCATTTTTGCTGCAGCAGTATAAATACTTCTTACTGAATTTAACCATCAGATGCAAACACTTTCATTCAACTTTATCTCTTTGTTCTATACAACATCCAAACGATTATGTTCCTCTACCATTGAGGACACACACACATAGACAGAGTGATTTACTGCAGCATTTGCCTTTAACACAAATGACTTCAACTCAATTCTCTGCTTATTTTTCCTATGCTAGAGTGAGGATGCTTTCTGGACTATTGTGGTTAGTGACTTAGCCAATGTCACTGTTTAAATGCCATCAAGTCTAAAATATTTAACATTAATATTCAGATAGCAAAGAATTAACTGTAATTAACCTTTGAACTTCACAGTCAATTTAGACATGGGTTTGTAACCTGATATGGATGGCAGTCTTCAATTTCACAGCTATAAGCTAATAAAACTTGTTTTAAAATTATTATTATTCCAGAAAGTAATCTGAACCAGGAAAAGAAGTCATTATTAACGATTGCAAACAGAGCCGGATAACCCATCCATTTAAAGCTCATCTCATGGTCTGCATCATCTTTTCATCAGATTCACTCAGCATTATTGACTTCTGCAATGTCTGGCATTTTGCTTATACAATCTGTAATAATATAACACTTATTCCAGAGGTTAGTGACAATATTCATACAACAGGGACGAATCATTCCCTCAGGACAATAAGCATTATTGTACCATAGACATGAATATTGTGACGGCTCATAACTAAGTTTGCTTTAGGTGTTGAACTCGCACAAACTTATTCCTAAAATTCTTTGTCCAGTTTCAACTGGATTTACATGATCTTTTATCAAGTTTCAAAGTTTCTGTTCATAATCAAAGTCTTTTCTAAGACAATCAGCTGGGGCATTTTGTTTTCTTAATATCGTTGCTAAGCAAGTCGATAACAGAAACAAAACACAACTCATGGCTTCACTCAAACAGTCTCTGTCTCTCTGTTTCATGCACATGATTTTTCTATAGTCTTAGACTATAACATTAAAATTATTACAATTCAGAATCTTTAATCATTCATTAACGTTCCAAATGTCAAAAGTTTGATCTCTTAAAACTCAGTTGGAACTATTTAAAGACTATGAGAATTTCTTGTAATTATTTTACCTTAACTGCTTAATTCCATTCAGCTGTGTTATCCAAACCATCTCACAGCCAGTCTTTATCTTTAGCCAACACCATCTCGAAAATGTCCTTCGTCATGCATAAGGACCTGCATCAGTAAAATACTATGAAAAATCAGACACATCAGTTAAAAATCATCTCAGCTTCACATTCAGGAATTCAGCATTCTTAAAAATCAAACCTTATATATCCAGTGCTGTTAAAGCAGCCAACCACATTGATATTGGTAAAATTTTAAGAAACTGTACTGTCTCCAATGGTTCTTGAAAGCCCATTGCCATTATCTTTTTACCAATCATCTCCTTCAGGGTATCATACCCTGGCATAGTCCATTGATGCTTGTCACAAGGACAGACATGTCCTCAATAAAAGCAGGATTCTCGTGATCAGGTCTGGACGGGGCCACTGAGGCAGATTACTGTAACTTCAAACAGTTCCCCTCTAAGGATGCTTTAGGCCGATAGAGCATCACCCCAGTCCAGCACCATCTTTCACATTAAACATCCCCCTTTTCGGGTAGATGCCCCGGGGTTTACGAGGGGTCCCATGCCTTAGGTTGTTTTCCGCTTTGGCCAAGGGAAAATCTTACCCGTCTTAGGGAACCCCCCTTCGTGCCCACCGGTCAACTGCCACTCACACTGCAAGCTCCTGTGCAGGCTTCCTCCTTGATTCAGAATTTTCTGCAAACTTGGGAAAGTGCAGTCAAGAACCATGAAAGCCATTGAGACTACCTACTAGAATTTAAACATTGAGACAGGTTAATCAAACACTTAAATCAACTGAATATCAAGCTGAGATTATTCAGGGAGTTTAGATATCACCCTGATCCATTCAGTGTCAGGGTCTACTACCTCAGTATAGCCATCAGGCCCTGTATGTGATGGTGGAGACTAAAGATAAGACAAAAGTTACAAACAGTAATAAACCGCTGAAGACAAGACAAGAAATTTCCAAACAGTAATAACAACTGTTCAAATTAATTATCTCTATAGCTCAGCGGGTATATTAGTGTTTTTCAAGATGCTTTAACAAAAGCACTTTCATTCATTCATTTCTCTGTTCACTTAGTCCCTTTATTAATCCGGGGTTGCCACAGCGGAATGAACTGCCAACCTATCCAGCACGTTTTTATGCAGCTGGTGCCCTTTCCAGCCACAACCCATCACTGGGAAAACAAACAAAAGCATTTTGCAATCTCTTATTTGTTAACTTTGATTTTTAATTACTAATACCTCTTTTAGTGCATACAAATTGAAATGTAGAATTTCTGTATTCATTCTAGCATTTCCTTTAAATTGTGATTTCCAACTGAGCACTGTGCTTATCAATTGTTATGGAACAGGCAGATAGCAGCTCTTAGCTGACATCTAAAGAGAGAGAAAGAGAGTTTTGAGCAATCTATAACGAAAATGCATGTTTACTAAATTTAAACATTCATTAAACATAACATTAACCTCAATAACATAATTTCATTGTAATATCTTTTTACTTAAGCCCGTCCTAAAACATATAAACAGAGTTGACATGCATTTTCAAAGTAATGCTGTTACAGTCAACAAAAGTTTTCGATCTTTCAGGGGTTAACTGCATCCATCAAAGTATTATTTGAAACCCCCATTTATGTTACATATATATTATTAAAAATATATAAATCCAACCATGAAGCTGCTTGTTTGCACAGACTTACATGGCATATTTTTATTCAGACATGTCTCTGTTACTTTTACAGCCAAAACCAGTCATGTTGAGGGCTAAACCAAGGTAGCAGTGCAGTCACACAGAATCTTATCTTCTAAGACAAAACATAAGCTATTCTTTATTCCCATAATGTTACTGCCAGTTTCTGTGCTTGCGATTTTGCTACTCGACACTCAATATTTAGATTTTAGCTTTTCAATGAAAATTAAATGCCAAAGGAATAATACAATTTTTTTTTTTTCTTAAAATCAGTTCTAAAATCATTTTAAACCTGAGAGCTTAGCTGAGCCATTTACTGCATTCTGCTCTCATCTATTTCTTTTTATATCTGAGTTCAACACCAAAAGCAACAAGAAATTGAGAGGGCACTCTTACCAACAGCGCTTGGCTTCTGCTTGATGAATCTGCAAACCATCCCAAGATGTGCAAACTGTCCAGACCGGTCCAATCCAGTTAGGGTCATAATTTTCTCGGGATTGCTCCTGGTGCATCATTGATCAATCAACCTCACCCTGATATTTCTAGGTATCTTGTCTGACTTTTGTGGCCACTACTATCTAATGGATCCCTATTATAATGTTATTTGTTATTTTTATTCAATTATTTCTTTCCCTAATAATCTGACCTACACTATTCTTATGGCATGCCTTTTGTCTGTAATGCAGTTAGATAGCAGTGGTGGAACTCAATTACAATCTCGGGTTAATTTAGTCCACTACTAAATAGAAAACCAGTCCAGGTTTTATGCCCGAGAATGTCCCAAAAGTCTCCTAAACACCCATCAAATGAGTACCCTAACTCCGGGTGAAGGAGAAGGTACACCTCTCAATTACTGTTACACTTATCAGTATCGCTATAGGTGTACCACAAAATGCACCAGCTCGCTAAGGGATTCCACAGCAATCTACCACAAAATTCTGTGAATCCACCGGCGCCTTTCATTTACGTCTAAATGAGAACCAAAAACGTTCCGTTACTACCCACTACTTCACAGACAATCCCTAGTCTTATAATTTTAAATCTTCCTACCTTCATTTTGTTGATTGATCAATGGTGTTACCAGTAAACAAGTGCCACGCGTCCTCCACCAAAACTGTAGGGATTGTATACAGTTTAACCCAAAGAATGACCAGTCTGGTAGATGAAGAAGAGCCGGAGTCAGAGATTTTAAAAAAATAAATTAAGTTTACTGAAGATAGTTTGCAGTTTCATTCGCAGAAGCCAGCTTCAACACTCTCAATGAGTTCCTAGGCCGCTCTGCTTACAGTTTCAACAATCGAACAATTATACTCTTTACACAAGTCCAGAAAGGGTGGGATCCAGGTAAACAGTTCTCATTGGTTACAACAGAAATAGACAATTCTAAATACATGCGTCAAAGAAACATAGTATCTACTTCCAGATATGGATGGCCTTAATGTGTGCGTCAAAGAAAGCCTTGTATTTGTATCCAGATATGGATGGCGACCTGATGCCTAGAGGTGAGGTCGCCCTAAGTTATTAGGAGCTGATCTCCAACCTGTAAAAAGCTAAACCAGGAACACAATAGACACAAAAGACCATCTGTGTTAAAGACTCCAAGGATGTTTCTTGTACGTTCAGCTGTGTTATCAGGCTGGTTCAAGACTGTTTCCATCAACAGTCTGCTGCAATATCTTGGCTACACACAGTCTGTCTCCACACAAAAAGGAATTACATTACTATTAATTATACTCAAAAACAGATCAATCAAACAGCTATAAAATTATAGGCAATATATCAGGACAATAAAACAGGTGTCTTCTTCTCCTCTGTATTGGACCTCTAGACATAGGAACAGATAGAGAGAGAGAGAGAGATCTCCATGACCTATGACCTGGTCTGTGTGTCTCCTGAAAACAAAGTTAAAATAGACAGGCAAAAAGAGAAACAAGGACACAGAACATTCTTACAGTAAGCAGTTTTAACTTATTCATTAGTTAAAATCAATTCACAGTTAAATACTGAGAAACAGGATGATGAAAAGGATAAACGGTGGTCCATGATGAGACGGATTGGAAAGCAGAAATCCGAATCCTTCAAGGGATTGAAGATGAATTCAAGGAATCTTG
The DNA here is from genome assembly GCF_052040795.2 of Danio rerio. Taxonomy (NCBI): domain Eukaryota; kingdom Metazoa; phylum Chordata; class Actinopteri; order Cypriniformes; family Danionidae; genus Danio; species Danio rerio. The sequence continues at coordinate 40,265,373 of NC_141030.1, read as the reverse complement.
ATGAACTCTGGGAGTCCTGCAAGAACACTTTTTTTGCCATTCCAGATGACTTTATTAATAAGTGACTTGAGTCATTGCAGAGATGTATGGATGCAGTCCTCCAAGCTCATGGGAATCAAACACAATATTCATTTTGTTTCCACTGCAGACTTTATATTCTATACTGATCATTATTTCTGTTCAGTGACAAGATTTTTGTCTAAGCATAGTCAGACCTTACTGTCCTAATTAAATAATCTAAAATCAAGGCATGATCATGTTTTATTTGGGTAAAATAAGCATATCTAGCGGCCATTGCCTTTTATTCTGATACCAAATGATCAAGTCAAGTTAATATTTAGTGTTCCTAAAACTTAGACAACAAGACTTTTGTCAGGTCGTGTATAGATAGACATTAATTGTATCTTACATTAGACTATCAAATCATTAAAAGCTAGTTTTGTTGATGCAACACAAATCATTTAAGTTAACTTAACAAATGTAAGTGGTTTGAACATAAAACAATTAAGTTGTCCTAAAAAAATCTCAAGAATTGTATTTAGCCAGCATCAGGACGTGAACCCACTGGGGCACTGTTTTTGAACATGTCAGTGTTTTACGAATTGATTACATCAAAAAGAATACAAGTAATCTTTACAAACTATACATCTGTCTAAAGCTAAAACGCTCAAGCAGCCATAGCTCGTTGTTTTTCAGTGGAAGCTTATAATGAACGTATTTATGTAAGTTGTACAGAAAACGCCTATTAGATATGGAGTACATACTTATCATAATAACAAGACACACACGCATTGAATGCTGTACATCACGGTTTATTTCGAAAGGTAAGAGTCCTCAGAACAACATCCCAAAGAACACATTTAGTCCAACGACACAATAATGTTAAATTATGACCGGTTATTCATTTGTTTATGTCACAGTTTCTTCCTGAGAGCTGTTGTTTACATTGTTTACTATATGCGCGAGAATGGCATCTTTGTAGTAAAATGCAAGACGATGTCATAGCTTACAATGTTACAAATATTATGAGGCCACAAACTGAATAAAAAGACAAAGTTACAGTTACTAAAATCTAAACAAAGCTGTCGAGTGTTTTAACTTATTTTATATAAGTAGTTTGAACAAGTAGTAAAATAATTTTTTGAGTGTATGAAATGTTACATTTACATTTTGTCATTTGGCACAGACAAAAAAATGTATATATATTAATGTTTGTTCAAACTACTTATGTAAAATAAGGCAAAACAGAAAGAGTCTTTTTCTAAACGGACTGTTTAGCACTTCATCTTTCCTCTTATTTGGGACTCCCTTCATTTTTTCCATCATCCACCCAGGTGACACACTTTGATATGTTCCCATGAGACTTGCTCCATATTTTTTTTCTCCACGAATTTCATGTAATTCAATTGGTTTTAACATAGAAACGTAATTAGGTTGGCCAAATTAATCATTCCAGATAGATCCCCACAAGTTACAAGGCTAAAAGAGCCTCTTTTTAAACTAGGATGAAAACTGAGAGGAAAGTAGAAAACTTTTGACAACTAATCGAGCTTTGCTGATATTTATTTACACATTAATACTGTATTTCACTAAATAGATGAAAATTTAGAGATCATTTATATTTATAGATTTGTGTAATTAGTGTTATTTATTATTTACTCATATGTATCTGTAATAGACTACAATAGATGACTTTGATAAACTGTTAACTACATAATGACAATGTTAGCCAATGTAAGATTATCATGTTCTTCCATTTAAATCTCTGCTTTTTTATACCAGAGGCTGTGCAATGTTGTAGCATATTGGCAAAATGTTTACCTTTTAATATGGCACTGCGTATTTGTGGTCATGCTCGACAAATTTCTGTTGTCTGTACATCAGGTTGCAGACATTTTGGTTGTGTTTGGCTGAATCTGGAGCTGGTTTACTTAAGGTGCCTTCAAAATATATTTAAGATTTAGATATTAAAATCCAATGGAAGTGCAACAAAATACGAAATTAGTGGATTCAATTAGTCCATAGTAACCCATAATCCATAAACCCTTTCTACAAGACCAAAAGGAAGAATTTTTGCAGCTAATAGAAAAAAATTGTTTATTGTTTGTTAAACTATTTCTTTAAAGGGGACTTATTATGCATACAACACTTTCATAAGGGGTTTAAAGAGTTGTGTGGCAGCAGTATGTGTATATAACCAGCTTCTTTTGGTAAAAATTTGTTTGTGTCATAAGAAGGGGAAAGCCCCGCCCACTGGTGATGATCTCCCCCTCATTAGCATAGGAGATTAGTCTTATTTTTGAATCTGCCGCTATGCTGACACATAGGCATTTTTAGCACCGCCCTCTTTTGAAAAGAGCACAATCTCATTTCAATTTAAAATGTCGGTCACCAAAATGACACAATGAGGTACATGCACACAGACTTTTCATTTCAACCAGCCAACCCCAGCGCTTTCGGTGAACGGTCTTCTCATTATAAAATTGCCACGTTTAAGGTCTGACTTTAGATTCACATAAAAAAATCTGTGATCTTCACTGCCTGATAGATATACAATATAAAGTGGGTCACAAACCAGACAAGAAGCAATGAAAAACCATGTCTTTAAAATTTTACCCCAGTATTTTCAATGGAGTTTCAGCGGTCGCCGGCTGATCACTAGTGTTCACACGGTCTTTCATCTTGTTTTACGCTTTAGCAACTAAATGAATGCTTAAGTCTATTTAACTGAATGTATTTTAATTACATTACAACAGTGATGCTGTAAAAGGAACCTTATGAAATTGAAAATAGTCACATTAACCTTTCACCAGACATTTAGCATTGTTTATCACAGCTCATTAGGATAAAAGCCTAAAGCCTAAAGTTTCAGAGTTATTAAACATTATTTGTGTGGTATTTTAAGTGGAAACTTCACACACACTCTAACATCAGAGACTTATTTTACATCTTGTAAAAAGGAGCACAATGGTTCACCTTTAATGACTAAAAAAAACTACAATCCCACAAAGCTTTGCACTGGACACACAACATGTAACTGAATTCCTTATTTCCTTTTTTTTTCAGGGATCGACTGCGCACAACAACTAATGTGCTGGGAGATTCAATAGGAGCTGGAATCATCGAGTTCCTGTCCAAAGATGAGCTCCAGGGCGGGGATGTGGAGCTGGGCAGCTCAGTGCTGGAGGAGAACGAGCTGAAGAAACCCTACCAGAAGATCCCTCAGGAGAACGAATACGAGAACGAGAAACCTCCAGACAGCGAGACCAAGATGTAGAGGCTGATGTTCAACACCCTACCAAGGATACGTTTTATTTCTGTTTGTGTTTGTTTGTACAGTGGCCTTTAAGTATAGATGAACAATTGATTCAATTGCGTTACACTCTTAAATATAAAAGTTCTTGAAGAGGAGCTAGAGACAATGCCATAGATCAAACTTCCAATATTTACTTAAAGGGTCATGAAACACCAACACATTTTTCGAGATGTCGATATTCATATGAATGTCCCACATTGCTAAAAACACTATTAGGACACATATAGTTAGCTAACAAGTGAACATTGGTTGTTTTTGCGTTGTTTCGAGCAAATTCATTCTTCTGGTTTGAAAAGAAATTTTAAAGCACCATCACGGCTGTGAGATACTTGTGTAAATCCCAGCGTGGAAATTGGCTGTCTGTATATACGGGCCGATACAACGTGACGTCACTGAGTTTTCAGCACATCTTTTCATTAATTCACAGAAAGACTTGGTTCGAACCAATCAGCGCGCTTTATTAAGAATGAGATAAAACTTCGAAGACCTCTTTTACTTGTTACATTGTTCAGAGAGACACTAGTTGTGTTGCCAACCGTAATTCAAACAAGCAGTAGAAGAATTGTTTTGAGACATGGGTCGTCAGTGTTGCGTTTAAAAATGTGCAGCAACGAAGGTTTTGTTTTCATTTCCCCACGATGAGAGCACCAATCGCGTATGGACTCACATGTGTGGATTACAGTGGTCTGCTAACACGCGACAAAAATACATTCATAAGAAACATTTTTTACCTGAGAGCTTTTCGCATCTGGAAATGGTGTAATCTGGATTTGACGCTTGTCTTCTTTTAAAAAAAAGACGCGGCTCCAGTTGGTGTTGATTGTCCTGTCTCTATAGATTTGTGTTTGATCAGTGTTTTTTGTTTGTTTATTCAGATGCAAAGTTAGTTCTTATCATCAGCAGTACTCTTTTAGTTTTTAAAGACATACCTCAGTCAAAATGATTGAGTTACTTAGGGTGCTTTCACACCTGCCTTATTTAGTTTGATTGAATCGCACTAGAGTTTGTTTTCCCTTTTGGTGCGGTTCGTTTGGGCAGGTAAGAATGCAGCAATCGTACTCGAGTGCGCACCAAAAGCGGACCAAATAAGCGTACAGAGACCAGCTTGAAGAGGTGGCCTCGGTATGCTTTCAAACAAACCCTGGAACGGTTCATTTGTGGTGAGAATATGATCCGTACTAAAACAGGTCCAACTGCAAAAAGTACTGCGCCTTTTGGACTAATCGAGCTGCAATAGGCCGATGCGCTGTGCATTATGGGGTATGGAGGAAAAATATTTGTTGACAGCGATTTACCAACAGAGAGAGAGAGAGAGGGGAAAACATTACCTGACGAATCGTTGGTAATTTTTTCTGCAAGATGACCATGTCACAGTTTAACTAAATTAATTCAGGCCTCCTCCTGAAGTGACGAGCGATGCATTAAAACATTGTTTTCCAGCCGCAGCCGCGCTTCATTCTTGAAATGTATAGTTTGTCTAAAGCAGGCATTCAATCAGTCAGCGCAGTCGTCCTTCTAGAGTAAAAACAACATTTTGTGTCTGCCGGTTTTGTTTGCTTGCGGGAGTTCATTGGCATTTTCCCACACGTGAATTCTAACCAATCTAAGCAGTTTAGGAAATATGTTCAACAACATCTGGCCAATGAGAGATGTGGATTTTGTCAGATGACTGCGTTTTGGTTCGTTTCAACTGGTTCGGACCAAAGCCAGCAGTGTGGTGTGCAAACGACCCAAAGATGGCAGAAAATGCAAAAATGTATCATTTATTACCCTTGGTCCGGACCAAATGAAGCGAACTGCAGATGTGAAAGCACCCTAAGTTTACAGTACGTTAAAATCACTACAATATTATGGAATGAAAATATTTCGCTTTCACACAGCTCTCAGGTCTGCTGTAAATGCTGCTCTCCGAATCACTGTCTATCTCCCCTGCGTCTGTGTTTGTGTTGCTGCCTGCAATCCTTCCCTCTTTCGCCATTCGAAACTCACCTAAACAAAGCTGGACTCAGCCACTTTCCTGACTTTTTTCAAACTAGAGGTGTGAAAACACCCTGCTGAGACAGGGGGTGGGGGGTTCATGGCCCTTTAAAGAAACATTATTAGTTCTACATATAAAGAAACTTTTTAGATTACCTTAAGAACCTTTTTGTCTTTCCATGGGTGTTAAAAGTTCCTTATTAAATCAGAGATGGCAATTAAAAAGTAAATATTTTTAGAGCATAAACAATATCAAAATTAAAATGCATTCATTTTAATGGAATCTAGAACAAGCGCACTATTCAAGAAAAATATTATTTGGACACTTTCTGGTTGTCGAATGCTCGTTAATAGGAATATGAATTAAACTTGACATTAAAAATGTGACAAAGTCATTTTGCTTCTGGTTGCCTCTTGGTTTAATAATAACTTTTTACAACCTTTTTTAAAGCATTACTTATGTGTCCAGATATGTTTTGGGGCCACTGTATGTATATTTTTAGGGTTTTTTATGTTTATTTTTTCTTTTGTTTGTAATTTTTGTTATCGTGTTTTTGGTTTGGTTTTTCAGGTCACACTGATTGTTCTTTTGATTTGGCAGGAGATTTTTTTTTTCTTTATTAAATACGTAACAACCTTTGTTTGTATTGGTTTTTCTTATTTTAATAATGAGCTGAAATATGAATCAGTGTTGGATATGGAGGGCATTTGTATGTTGGTGACCAGTGTTTGCCTCTGGTTTTGTAAATGTTGACAGAACGGATTTTAAGCAGAAATGAATGTCAGAGTAAGTTATTACACTTTAAGTTCTGCACCAGGCACGCAGGATCCAAGATGAACCATTTTGGGCTTCGTATATATTGTGATCTTCAGAAAAATGAAGTATAAAATATGTCAAACTGTAAATATGAGCAGGAAAAATTATGTTTAGCTTCGAAAGCTTGACGCATCTTTATGTATGAGAAGACTCAGATATTCCTCAGTGTTTTAGCTGCTATTTGATTTCTTAACTAATCCTAAATGACACACATGCTATAGTGCATTTATGAGATTTATTTGTATTCTATTTACTGATCCTTTATTGCCTATAACATTATAATGAAAATATAGCTGCTACTTAATATTAACTGTTGTAAATATTCGTGAATATTTACAGTCTCGTCCCAGCAGGCACCTTGATGTCAAAACGACGTTTAAAACACCTAAGACACGTCAAAAATTATAATTTATTTGGTTTCAATTGACTTTTGATATCAAAAATACATCAAATTGACATCTAACATTGGTGTAAAACACTTCAGAAAAAGTTTTTGACGCCAATGTTAGATGTCAATTTGACGTCGTTTTGACATCAAGGTAGCATAATGGGTATAAAGTCCACTGTTGGTTTTTAATCTAAGCTTGGAAATCAGTCAAACTTGTCTTATTTTCTAATATTTTTGCGTCGTTATTTTCGACGTGGATGTCAAGTGGAGGTCAGGGTTTTGACATAAAATTAATTAGCATTTTGGCGTATTTTTTGAGTCGTTTTGACATCGATCGAGGTGCCTGCTTAGATGGTTGCAATGACATCCAAAACGGAGAAAACTGTAAATCTATATCTTTATAAAACATTGCTATTAAACTCACATGCATTGAGCTGGAAACTGTGACCTTCTTATATTTGAGTTTTTTCATGCATAGTGTTTTTCACTTTGCTGTATATTTCCTGTCAGGTCTATATAAAGCAACAATGGATGGTTAGAAAATAGATTAAAGAGCATACGGATGTTGTGTGTTCCATATAGTTTTGAATAAAATGGAGAGTCGCGGTGGACTGTGTGGATCTTTTACTGTATTTGTTTATTTTGTGATCATATGAAATAAAAAGAATTTTGAATTACTTATCTGAAAACTATACCATATTAAGTAGTTTTTACATATTAATACCGTTATTTAAAAAAAAAAATAAATAAATAAATATAATTTTTAGTCATATAAACCGGGTGCTCCCGTTTTCCCCACAGCAAAGACATGTATATAGTTAAACTGAATAAGCTAAATTTGCCGTGTGTGTGTGAAAGTGTGTGGGTGTTTCCCAGTGTTGAGATTCGGTTGGAAGGGCATCCGCTTATTAAAACATATGCTGGATAAGTTGGCAGTTCATTCCGCTGTGGTTATCCCTGATTAATAAAGGGACTAAGCCGAAAAGAAAATGTATGAATGTATACACAAATCACTTTAAACTAACCCAGTGAATAATTCTCGATATGGTTTTGCCGCCCTCTAGTGGACAAAAATGTTCTTCAGACAGTTTCTATTAGCGTTTAAACCTAAACTCAATAAATTAACCTTTTATTTTTGGTCTAATTTAAAAAAAGTGAATAATTTTGTGTAGCTATAAGCTATTATGAATACATTGATACATTGAATTAGATTGATATTGATAAGTATTTTTTTTCATTCATTTGTTCATTTTTCTTCAGCTTATTCTCTTTATTCATCAGGGGTCGCAACAGCGGAATGAACCGCCAACTTATCCAGCATATGTTTTACACAGCATATTCCCTTCTAGCTGCAACCCAGCGCCGGGAAACACTCATACACTCATTCCCACTCATACACTATGCCCCAAATAGCTTATTCAATTCACCCATAGAGCATGTATTTGAGCTGTGGGGGAAACCGAAGCACGCAGAGGAAACCCACGCCAACACAGGGAGAACATGCAAACTCCACAGAGAAATGTCAACTGATTGACTTGAAGCAGTGACCTTCTTGCTGTGAGACGACAGCGCTACCCACTGAGCCACCGTGTCGCCCCTAGTTTGTTTTGTCATTTGTTTTTTATTATTTATAATATGTATTTATTTTCGTCTATTTATTTACTTGTTTGCATGATTAGTTTAAAGAATTATTTTAAAATTGAAATGGCAAAACCGGTCTCATCATATTGGCTTGTAAAGTGTTTACAGGATGACCTGAGAGTAATATTCCTGTACTTTTTAAGACAATCTAACCTGGCCAGTTTTTAATTTTTTATACGTTAGTGAGAGGTAGATAAATACATTTTAATATCGATCTAAAAACAAAAAAGCTGAATTTCTAATGGATTTGTAAGTGAAATCTGTCCTGTGGGTCTCTACTCATTATTTATTTAATTTAATTTTATTTTATTTTATTTTATTTTATTTTATTTTATTTTATTTTATTTTATTTTATTTTATTTTATGGTGGTAAGTTAAAACTAATAATTCAGCATATGCACCAAAACATTCTATTGAAATATACTGGGTTTAATGGTTAAAATGGGGTTATGGTTTTTATGGTATTTTGTAGTGGAAACCATTCAAATATTCTGTGATGGTTTCTATTATATTGTTTTTCATTAGAAACTTGACTATGCTAGAATAACAGGCTTAAAGCTGGCAGCATTTGATGTATACACTACCTGACAAAAGTCTTGTTGTCGATCCCAGTTGTAAGAGCAACATATGTTATCATGTGCTGATTTGGAAAAGAGGCAGAAGGTAGATTTTCCCCATGAATCATCTGTTGAACTGCATCCCAATCATCACACATACTACAGAAGACATTTTGGAACCCGCATGGAGCCAAGATTCTCACGGAAATCAGTCAAGTTTGGTGAAGGAAAAATCATGGTTTGGGGTCACATTCACTATGGAAGTGTGTTAGAGATCTGCAGAGTGCATAGCAACATCAACAGCCTGAGGTATCAAGACATTTGTGCTGCCCATTACATTACAAACAACAGGAAAGCGCAAATTCTTCAGCAGGAAAGTGCTCCTTCTTATACTTTAACCTCCCCATCAAAGATCCTGAAAGCAAAGAAGGTCAAGGTGCTCCAGGATTGGCCAGCCCAGTCACCAGACATGAATATTATTGAGCATGTCTGGGGTATAAAGGAGGACGCATTGTAAATGATTCCAAAGACTCTTGATGAACTCTGGGAGTCCTGCAAGAACACTTTCTTTGCTATTCCAGATGACTTTATTAATAAGTGATTTGGGTAGCAAAGATGTATGGATGCAGTCCTCCAAGCTAAAGGGAATCATACACAATATTCATTCTGTTTCCACGGCAGCATGACTTTATATTCTATACTGGACATTATTTCTGTTAAGTGACAAGACTTTTGTCTAAGCTAAGTCAGACCTTACTGTTCTAATTAAATAATTCAAAATCAAGGCATGATCATATTTTATTGTGGTAAAATAAGTGTATAAAATAAATGTCCACTTCTGACACCAAATGATTAACTAGAAGTCAAGTTATTATTTGTTGTTCCTAAAACTTGGATAGTCGACAAGACTTTTGCCAGGTACTGTAGTTAATAAATATTTATACAGTATATATTAAAAAAGTTTTAAGTTATAATTGACATAAATGAGCAGATACTAATGAAGAGAATAATGTATACTGAGCGACCTTTTGCTGTGAAGCGAACGTGCTACCCACTCCGCCACCGTGCAGCCCTTTCATAGATTTTTTTTTTACCAATATTAAAACAGAAAGTAATTGAACAATTACTGTATACACTAAAGTGCCGCGAGGTGGCGCGATTAAGCTTGTAAATCCAGACGCAAGTATATTTCAAACCTTTCCGTAGTATCTACATTCCCTTAAAATAATAGTCAAGAAAAACATTCTGGTTTCAATAAGACATATATATATATATATATATATATATATATATATATATATATATATATATATATATATATATATATATATATATATATTATTTTATTTTATTTTTTTTTTGACTAATAAAAAGTTTAAGCAAAAGTCTTACATCACACATTGTGTAGCAGTATTATTTAATCGTATAGGTTTAATACAAACAAACTTATCTTGCATGTTTCAAGAGCATAAATGAATTAAGGCAATTTTAAAACTCACGTTTAATTGTCTGACACTGTAAAGTCAACAACAGTCAAAAAAAAAAAACATAAATCAGTTAAATGTTACACGCACATTTCTCTGTGTTAGGAAATTCTGAACACAGATGCTAATAATAAATATGTGCTGCTATGAAGGTAAATCCGTTGCGAAACTCGAGAGCTTGCAAATGTAAATGTGAGCACTTGTGATAATAATATTTGTATGTGTAGGTTGAAATGTACACTTACAGCTCTGATGTGAACAGCTGAAATCCTCGATTTGCACACACACACAACAACCCACACACTTGTGTTTTAAATTGGAAGTTGCAGATTAATAGTTGTGTATTTGTAAAATGTCATTCACAAATACAAAGTGACAGACACACGTGTGCAAGGCAAATTTGATTGCATCTTTGCTCTACAACCACAGGTCGGCACTCACAACCTCTCAGATTGGTCAGTACAACTACAAATCTCCCGCGCTCTGACTTTTGCAACACATCTCCCGCGATCTCTGTAGCAGAACTCATCTGTGCACTCGCAGATGCAGAGGCGTGAGCAGCGCGGGGCGGGGGAGGGGCGGGGCAGGTGTAAAGCTGTTTGATTGGCTGAAGCCTGACCAATGAACAATGCCAGCAGCCAACATGACTGAGGTGCAAAATAATAATTTCCCACGATTATTTCATTAGTTAGGGTTTATTTAAACTCTTTTCTGAAGAGATTCTTGTTAAAAATCATAAATTCTACTGTAATGTACATACCAGTAAAAGAGCAGCAAAGCCAGTTTATTGGCTACAGCCAGCCAATGAGATGGGGCGTTTCTGTTTGTCAGCACACAGGGCAGCTCACGTTGTTGGAGGCCTCGAGCAATCAGAGGGTAAGTTAAGATTTTTTAATAATTATCTATATGTTCAATACTGTTAGCTAAGCTAAGGACTGTGCTGGGTGCTTCTCTTGTTTGTTTCTTATATAAGAAAACAGTTATGAGTTATCTAGGAGCTGCTTTCAATCATGTTATATGGTTCTAAAGATACGATTCAACCCACATGAAATAAGAAGTTGTAATAGCATTTATAGTAAACAATATTACGTTTTTGAACCATACTAACTATAATAAACTGTATTATACTGTATATTTTGCAGTATCTACAACTTTGTTAATGAATGCAACAGCACACTGTAGTATTAACTAGCATGAACTTTAATGAATTGAAGTATATTTACACACACGCACACATTAATAGCAATTAAAAATAACACTAGGCGTTTCAGTTTCTTACAGATCATACCGGTTTTTGTTATTATAACCTGCATCATATCTATCTATCCATCTATCTGTTTACATGTTTGTGTACAGTGTGTCCTTTATGTCACTTTTTTAATTATGAAAGTTACTACCTTTATTTCTCAGTTTCCTGTAAGGATGGAGTGACAGGAGAGATCAGGATGTTTCAAGTCGATGAGGAACTCAGAGAAGCTGCATAGCTTGAAAAGGATGTTATTTATGCTAAAGATGACATGATGATCCAGTTCATCTACAAACACTTCAAAATAATTCAGATCATTCAAGAGGAAGCCGACCATTTATTTTCTCTTTTTACCTGCCAAGATGACTACAGATTTGAACAAAACACACACTCACCCACACACAACTTTTATTTTGATAATTGTTTAATGTAGTATTTTTACACTTTACTGTAAGGCAGGGGTGTCAAACTCAGTTCCTGAAGGGCCGTAACCCTGCACGTTTTTAGTTGCAACCCTGCTTCAAAACACTTAAGTGAAAGTTTCAAACAAACCTGAAGGACTCAATTAGTTTGATCAGGTGTGTTTAATTAGGGTTAGAACTAAACTTTGCAAAGCTGCAGCCCTCCAGGAACTGAGTTTGACACCTGTGCTGTAAGGGAATGTAATTTGTCAAATAAAATTTACAGTCCAAATAAGTGTAGCGCAAATGTCTAGTTACTTGTATTGAAATATTTAAGGGTTTTTCCTTGTTCGTAATGAGATGGAGGTGGTAAATCCAACTTCATCATTACCCATCAAATGTTATCTCCTCTTTAATCCTTTGCTCAAGCCTATACTAATGGTCAGAAAGCAAGCCATTGTGTAAAGCTGGTTGATGCTCGCTGTAATAGAGAGAGATGATGACTGTTCAGCTTATGTTGCTTAACCCTGCAGATGAGATGCTCAAAGTGGACCCTCTGCCGAGCGATGGACACTGTCTCCCTCACCTAGTTGCTCTTCCTTTGAACACACATATCATGTTGAAGGATGCAAGTTGTGGACCTAAATCAGATGTAATGCATGTAGATGTATAAATTAGAAAGAAATGAAACTGCTTTAAAATGTATTAGGTTTTACATATAAAGTATACTTCAATTCATTAAAGTTCATGCTAGTTAATACTACAGTGTGCTGTTGCATTCATTAACAAAGTTGTAGATACTGCAAAATATACAGTATAATACAGTTTATTATAGTTAGTATGGTTCAAAAACGTAATATTGTTTACTATAAATGCTATTACAACTTCTTATTTCATGTGGGTTGAATCGTATCTTTAGAACCATATAACATGATAGAAAGCAACTCCTACATAACTCATAACTGTTTTCTTATATAAGAAACAAACAAGAGAAGCACCCAACACAGTCCTTAGCTTAGCTAACAGTATTGAACATATAGATAATTATTAAAAAATCATAACTTACCCTCTGATTGCTCGAGGCCTCCAACAACGTGAGCTGCCCTGTGTGCTGACAAACAGAAACACCCCATCTCATTGGCTGGCTGTAGCCAATAAACTGGCTTTGCTGCTCTTTTACTGGTATGTACATTACAGTAGAATTTATGATTTTTAACAAGAATCTCTTCAGAAAAGAGTTTAAATAAACCCTAACTAATGAAATAATCGTGGGAAATTATTATTTTGCACCTCAGTCCTGTTGGCTGCTGGCATTGTTCATTGGTCAGGCTTCAGCCAATCAAACAGCTTTACACCTGCCCCGCCCCTCCCCCGCCCCGCGCTGCTCACGCCTCTGCATCTGCGAGTGCACAGATGAGTTCTGCTACAGAGATCGCGGGAGATGTGTTGCAAAAGTCAGAGCGCGGGAGATTTGTAGTTGTACTGACCAATCTGAGAGGTTGTGAGTGCCGACCTGTGGTTGTAGAGCAAAGATGCAATCAAATTTGCCTTGCACACGTGTGTCTGTCACTTTGTATTTGTGAATGACATTTTACAAATACACAACTATTAATCTGCAACTTCCAATTTAAAACACAAGTGTGTGGGTTGTTGTGTGTGTGTGCAAATCGAGGATTTCAGCTGTTCACATCAGAGCTGTAAGTGTACATTTCAACCTACACATACAAATATTATTATCACAAGTGCTCACATTTACATTTGCAAGCTCTCGAGTTTCGCAACGGATTTACCTTCATAGCTGCTATCACAAACAATTGTTTCAATAAAATGTCCACTCTGTGAAATCTACAGACACAAATGTGAGTTAAAAAAAATGTTTATTCTGAATGTTTAGTTCCAGATGTCTGAAAGAAGACACATTGTGAAGGCAAAACAGTCCAGTCATTGTGTAAAAACAATGCTTTTGCTCATAAACCTCCGCATTAACTCCTTCAAAAAAATGTAAAACTTCCCCTGTATCCATAAATGAGACCAAATAAAAACAAAGAATTCAATAAACTTTAATTGATTTTTTTTGTACATTAATGGACAACAGGTCAAAACTACCTATATGCCAATATGAAATTAAAAATAAAAAGTTTACTCTGTCAAATCCTCCATATATTTGAATAACGGCAATGTTAGAAACCTGCTGAGAGATTGAGGTAAAGTTGGTTTTGGACTTTCCCCTTAATAATTTAATGTTAGAAAACTATTAGAAAATTCTATATTCATTCATTTCCATCCGCTTTCCCAGGACTGGATCACGGGGACAGCAGTCTTGGGGGAGAACCCCAGACTTCCCTCTCCCCAGACACTTTCTCCAGTTCCTCTGTGGGAATTCCAAGACATTCCCAGGCCAGCCGAGAGACATAGTCCCTCCAGCTTGTCCTTGGTCTTCCCTTAGGCCTCCTTTCAGTGGGACATGCCTGGAACACCTCCCTAGGTAGGTGTCTAAGAGGCATCCGAAACAAATGCCAGAGCCACCTCAGCTGACTTCTCTCGATGTGGAGAAGTGGCTCTAGTCAGAGCTCCTCACCTAATCTATAAAATTCTAAATTATGAAATCATATTAGCAGTCAATACTTATCAAAGTAGGTTGTTCACAGTCAAATAAACAGTACTAATGTTGATTTCACATCAAACTTGCATGAGATTTCAGACCGAATATTCAAAGTACCATGGTAAACTAGGAGCATGTTACAAATTGTCACTGAATATAATGCGAATATAAAAACTTTACCTTAATTCTAAGTAAGCTATGCCATTGTTCACAGTCAATTACATATAAGGAGCATGTCACAAACGTTCATTGAAAGAATGTGCTGATATAAACAAACTTTACCCTAATTCAAAGCACAACCTAGTTCACGGTCATTTAAATAGTGCTAATTTTGTGTTCAATACTTGCACTAGATTTCAGACCGAATACTTAAAGTACCATGGTGATTATAATAATAAGCCACTCAATATAATGCGAATATAAACCAACTTTAGCTAAACAGAACACAGAGCTCAGCGGAGGACAGTGATGGGAAGCGGCGGATGGAGCAGAGGGAAGGGGAGGAGAGCATCAGCGGAAGTCGGCGGGTCGCTGCTGGTTGGTTCGGCGCCGGTGGAGGGAGTCATTCCTGCAGCACTGCTTCCGGTCGGCATTTTGTTCTGCGAGAGAGAGAGTGTCTCTGTGTGGAGTCTTTTTATGAGCGCCCGGGAGCATTTCGGTACCGAATCTTTTTCGCTATCATCCGGACTAAAGTGCGAGCTTCCGCGGGCGCCTGCGAGAAGGAATGACCGCCGCCCGCCCGTCTTCATGTTCGCAGTGAGAGGAAGCGGTGCGACCCGGATTATTGTTGTGAGAGGGACACAGCGAGCCCGAACCCCTCCACCTTCACCTTTCAACGGCAGAGACTCAGGTAAACACGCTGGACCTGTTTCTTATGTTCCGAGCCAGGCAGAACAAGAGTCCGGTTTCTGGGTGGGATGTGCTTCGGACGTTCCGAAAGGTTATCGGTGTTTTGCAGCCCTCGCTCCGTGTTAGCATACGCGTTAGCTCGGTGCGGGCCCGCAGGCGAATCCGCGGTTCGGATGGTTCGCGAGCGGAAGGCCAAAACGGGCCGTTTTTAACGGACTCAACCGGTCCGGGAGGCTCGACTGGAGATGCAGGTGTGCGAATGAGCCCGAAGCCCGGAGATAAGAGTCACACGGGCCTGCAGCTCCGCAGACCAGAGTAAACAATACTGTCCTCACAGAGTAAACCTCATTCACCTTCCATCACAGTAAACAATACTGTGCTTTCAGAGTAAAACCGCATCCAGCGCCTGTCAGAGTTCACCAAAATCATAGCAGAACCATCCGAAATCATCACTGTCTCTCATTTTAGAGCACAACTTATTAATCACAATAGTAAAGCAATCCGCCATTCAGAATATAAACAATGCTTATTTACATCTCGCAGAGTAAACATTAGCATTAACGTCCTGATTAAATAGCCAAGGATATTCCTTGGGATGAACTTGTTTTGGTGTAGTTTTATTAATGAGATTCATAACATGTCATTAAATCAAAGCCTTTATGCATCTATCAAAGTGTAGCTCAAACAATGCACTGCTACTGGATTGAATAATTTGAAAGTATTTGCAGGCAGAATTATTAGTCCAGAATTAATATTCATAACTAGCAGGATTTGTGAAGGGAGTTTAAATCAATTATTGAATTATTCACCTGCATATCAATTTTTTTTTTAATAAACCAAGTCTCAGATGAGCTTATGTGCTTGTTTGGACTTTTTGTGTAAATAATATTCCCAAATAATTAGTAATACACATAAACAAAATATAAACATGTCATTTGTACACAAAGACCAGAATAAATAAGTATATATAAGATAATATATGTATTTAAACAGAAGCTTTAAATAATTTATTTAAATATTTTACGCATTTTATAACTGCAGATTTTGATATTTGCAAAAATGCATCGATTATTTATTGATTATTTATTGAGATGCTAAGGAAAAACATTTGGGAGCAGTTCAATTTAGTTTATTCTTCATATCCAAATTGTGCACTAATTAATAACCAAAAGTAAATGTTGTGTCCGTTGACAAGACTTTGCATTCATAAGCGTAGATTCTCACATAGACTTGCGCTTGAAGTGGCTTGAAGTGGCCCACGTTAATGTGAAGCCGGCCAGATTTGTTTGTGGTGTTTTATTAAGCAGCTGCTGCAGGAGAAACTCTGAGCTGCGGCTGTAATCTATGAATGAGATTTCACATAAGAGACCTGTATTAATATATTAACCTTATTAAATGAGCAGGCATGATGAAGCTTGTCCTGAGATGAACCAAGCCAGTATCATTGGATGCTTTTGTTCTAGATTGGTTTTCTTTATGTGTACTTTAGTGTTTATGTAATAACAGTTAAAGTATGAAAAGGAGAGTTTAATTTAATTTTAGCTTGTTTATTATAAAAATTGCTTTGTTGCCCAGTATATAAGACAAACGTATGCCATGTGTGGTATATATATAACCTGTATAGTCATTGTGATGAATTATGTATATTCCAATATTTACAGATGATCAGGATTTGTTTATTTGAAAAAAATATTATAGCGACTCTAAATTTGATTGCTGTGAATATTATTTTATTTAGTTTTTAGTGCTGTTTATAAAAATGTTAAATTCAATTCATGTTTATTTATATATCGCTTTTACAAAGTAGATTGTTTCAAGTCCACTTAACAAAGAGGTTTTAGTAAAAATGTATTTCAAATGCGACAAATTCATAAAGTATTTAGTTAAATATACATATATATGGTTTAAATAATAAAGTTAATTCATTCTCAGAGTTCAATACAGCTGATTTGTATGAATACCCATTATTTTTATTATGCAATTTTGAACAATATTAATATAAACATATCATAATATTGTTAAGAACATTGTGTAATAATAATGTGATTATTACTAAAAATATGTCTATATATTTGAATAAATCAATTTGTATTGCAGTCAAAAACACCAATAACAATTATGGAAAATTGATTGTTATAAAATAAAACATTATGAATAATAGCAAAAAAAATTGTGATGATAATAATAATAATAAAAATAATAATAAATACATACACTGTAAATAAAAAGTACTTATGAATTTGTTATAATAAAAATCAAATCATAATATTTGCTAATTATTTTAGTATGATAATAATGGTAATAATAATAATGGTGACGATAATAATAATAATAATGATAATAATAATAATAATTATAATATTTACAGTTGCATATCATGGTTTTATTATTGTAATCAAAAGCAGAAATAAAAATTCAAAGGTTACGCTGGAAAATTAGTTAATGTATATTGATCATTAGGCAATAATAATAATAATAAAGAAAATTCACCAACCGTAAACCTTACCACTATACTTTTGAATTTATTGTTATAATAAAAACTTTAATCATAATATTTGCTAATTATTTTAGTATAATAATAATATTAATTGTGATGATGATAATAATAATAATATTTATAGTTGCATTCATGGTTTTTATTATTGTGGTCAAAAGCAGAAATAAAAATTTAAGTTAGCCTAAAAAACTAGTTATTGTACATTGATTATATAATAATAATAATAATAATAATAATAATAATAATAAAGAAAATATACTGTAAACATTAAAAAAGTTATTTATTATGAATTTATTAAAAATTCACCAACCGTAAACCTTACCACTATACTTTTGAATTTATTGTTATAATAAAAACTTTAATTGTAATATTTGCTAATTATTTAAGTATAATAAAAATAATAATATTATTATTTCATGGTTTTATTATTGTAGTCAAATGCAGAAATAAAAAATTAAGTTAGCCTAAAAAATTTGTTATTGTACATTGATTATATAATAATCATAATAATAATAATGATAATAATAATAAAGAAAATATACTGTAAACATTAAAAAAGTTACTTATTATGAATTTATTATTATAAAAAAAAAACTTTAAATGTAATATTTGCTAATTATTTAAGTATAATAAAAATAATAATATTATTATTTCATGGTTTTATTATTGAAGTAAAATGCAGAAATAAAAAATAAAGTTAGGCAGGAAAATTAGTTATTGTACATTGATTATAGAATATTATTAATAAAATGAATAATAATAGTAATAATAATAATAACATGACATGCATTGTAAATATTGAATTAGGTTATTATTATTATTATCATCATCGGGCGAGGCAGTGGCGCAGTAGGTAGAGCTGGTTCGAACCTCGGCTCAGTTGGCGTTTCTGTGTGGAGTTTGCATGTTCTCCCTGCTTTCGCGTGGGTTTCCTCCAGGTGCTCTGGTTTCCCCCACAGTCCAAAGCGTACATGCGAAACAGATGAATTGGGTAGGCTAAATTGTCCATAGTGTATGAGTGTGTGTGTGTGTGGATGTTTCCCAGCGATGGGTTGCAGCTGGAAGGGCATCCGCTGTGTAAAAACTTGCTGGATAAGTTGGCGGTTCATTCCGCTGTGGCGACCCCAGATTAAGAAAGGGACTAAGCCGACAAGAAAATAAATGAATTATCATCATCATCATCATTATCATCATCATCATTAATATTTGTTTTATTATTATTATTATTGATTTAATTGAACAATATTTTTTTATTATTGGTAAATTACGTAAATTCATTAATAAATTTCATTCATTAATAAATAACTAATAATAATATTGAAGTATTCTAATAATTTAGAATTTCTATTATTATAGTAAAAAACATGAATATTGACAATTTAAATTATATGATGTATAGTAATTAAAATTATCACATGCAAATGTAAATATTTAAATTATATTTATGAATGAAGATAATTATTATTTTTAATACTATTAATGAAATTCTTACAATCAGTATGATTTATTTTTAGAACAAAGCAGCACAATTGTCAGGATTATTGGTTATTGAACATAAAAGCTCATCAATATCTGTAAAAAAAAAAAGCAGCATTGATTAATCCCAGTTCTTGTTTGCATAAAGCAACATCATCGTCAGAAAGTAAAACAGTTTTTATAGTTTTTTCGCAATTTCATCTTTCTCCGCTCTGCTGCTTTGAGCTGCTGTTTTAGCAGTAAGACTTTGGTGTTTTGGAAGTGATGTTATGTCTCAGTAAGACTCTGGTGGTTTTACTGGAGAGGAAGAGATTGGCTCCAAACTCTGGCTTCTTCCAAGCGTCTGGGGAAGACCTTCCTGTTGCAGCAGGACAGTGTCTCTGTCCCAGTGCCTGATGGGAAAGCCTCCTGGAGGAGCACAAGGGGGGAGGGGAAACTCCAAAATAAAGCCCATTTGATGAGCAGATGCGCGTGTAGTTTTGGCCATGCTCGGTACCTCTTTTGTTCTGTGCATAATGCGTATGCTAAGTTTAAAGTGAAGCTTTTTGTTTTTATGTATATGGCTCCATGTGTTCAGTAAAGTGTGCCTGACTGTAGCAGTCAGAGTTTTTACTGAACACAGATGTTGATGGTAGCAATCATTGTCATGCGGCTCTAATTTTGAACAATTGTTGCCAAGCTTCAGTAACACTTTTAAATAATGGTCCATTAGTTGATGTATTTACTAACATTAAGAACAGTCTGGTACAGCATTTATTAATCACAGTTCAATATTTAGTTATTATTAAAATCCAAAGTTATGCTAACATGAGTTAATGCACTATGAACTAACAATGAACTACTTTATTCTCATTGACTAACGTTAATAATGATGAATAAAACTGTATTAAATGTGCTGTTCATTGTTTGTTCCTGTTAGTAAATACATTCACTAACATGAACTACTGCACTATTATTTTAGTGTTACTGAAGTGTCTTATGTTTTACTTATGTTGCATACAAAGCTGTGATACAAATGAATTATTTCAATGTAAAAATGTTAGTTAAAATTAGTTCCTATGATGAAAAGCATGCATTTTCAGCTTCTTTACTCCAGTTTTTAGTTTTCCTCAGAAATGTTTCTGATTTGATAATTTGTTGCGCAAAGTAATTTTTGATTATCAGTGTTGAAAAAAGTTGTTGTATTATATTTTGTAACAACCATTATACATTTTAAGTCAGAATTTTTTGATAAACAATCTAAAATATTCAATGATCAATTTTGGGCATCCTTGCTGAATAATAATAATAATAATACAAACATACTGATCCCACACTTTTGAAGTAGTAATTTTCAAAGATGTAAACACAAAAGTAAACAATTCAAGTGAAACCTAGTAAGTCATATACACTGTAAAACCAAACCGTCAACTTTATCAAATGAAATGTGTAGTTAACTCAAAATGTACTGGAAGTTAATTCTACTCATTTGAAAAGACTTTTGAACTCAGTGTTGAAGGTAATGAGTTAATTAAATACCTCATTACTTCAACTTAAATGCAGTAAGTTCACAGTACTCGTATAGATTAGTTTTGAGCTTAAATGGTTTGTTGCAATTGGTTTCCTCAAATGGTTTGAGTTACCTTAACTTTTTGGGTTTTACAGGGTAGTAGTGTTGTCACGATACTGGAATTCAGTACCAATCGATACAGAAATTTTAAAAATCGCCCATTTCCTGCTAACATTTGAGCGATGTTTGAGGTTTTCTTAAATCGATGATTTGCCATCGAGTTCATGTGCTTAACAGAAATGACTGTGATTGGCCGTGATTGTCATCACTTCACCCAGCTCTCCACTGTTTACTGAGTGTTACCACAGATACAGGAACACTGGAGCGTTTTAAAGCTACGATTCATCACCAGATTGCTTGTATGTCGGCTCATATAATCTATAATCTAATATAAAAACAAATAGAACCTCAACTTAAAATACCCTTCAGGCAATCTCAAGTTTACATATCTCACAGTTTGCTTTGGCAATGTTGTCGTCATCAACATAATGACCGTACGTTCACACCGAAAGCGGCGAGAGCGTCAAAGTAGCCGGAGGTCATTCATTTTCAATGAGAGCCGGCGGCGATAAGCTGCGAGGAGCAGCGCAGCGCGTCTTTGCCGGCATGAGCGTCGAGGAGAGTTGAAATGAAGTCAACTTTATGGTAATGAGCTATGACGCGTTTCGGCGGTAAGCAATCAGAATGAAGACGTCCATCGCTTGATAGCAGTTCAGAGAACACAGACCTGTGAACTTTGGTTCCGACCACAGTTGTTCCCAAGGGTTTGATTATTGCGGTCGCCGGATTTCCAATTATTTACAATTTTTTCCTACAGGAACATACATTAAATAAGTTGCTGGCGAGTTACTGATGTTCATTAATGTTATATAAATTTATCTTAAAAAAGCGGGAATCTCACGCGATGTGACAGTACAAAACAGTACTGCTGCTTCAGGATATTTCAGACATATGGACACATATTGGATAAATAGAGCAAAGCCGCACCACACGCAACTTGATCTTCCATTGTTGTATGAATTTGATAAGAAGTGCGCAACATTTTCACGCTAGAAACATGTTTTATGCAGGAATGTAACTGATATGCTGCAACGGCTCCTTTAAATAAGAGATCAATGTAGCGAGTTTTGACGCTCTCGCCGCAGGAGCTGAAGGCAGAGAGCGTTGTCGCCAGGGCGGCCAGAGCGACCTTGGACGCTCTCGCCGCTTTCGGTGTGAACGTACGGTAATACCTTCAGATCGCAGACATACTCGCGCTCTCCGCTTCAAGCTGCTTCTGTGTTCTACTTTGCCAGCATTTAACCAATAGCATCTCTGCATTAATGTCATGGCTCACACTGTTGTTTCTGTGTGAAGTCAAGAAATAGGTCTAACTCTGTGCCACCGCATAACTGTAGATGTGTTAATAAATAATGACATTATATGTAATATACATATATATTCAAGTCGTGATCGGGAGGTAACTTCCAATTCCGATCGAGTCTGAAACCACATGATCGGATCTGGACATCGCTAAAATATATACCATACAGACCAAAAGTTTGGACACACCTTCTTTATTTTCATGACTTTGAAAATTGTAGCTTCACACTGAAGGCATCAAAACTATGTATTAGCACATGTGGAACTATATACATTACAAAAAATTGTGAAACAAATGAAAATATGTCGTATTGTAGGTTCTTCAAAGTAGCCACATTTTGCTTTGATTACTGCTTTGCACACCCTTGGCATTCTCTTGATAAGCTTCAAGAGTTCGTCACCTGAAATGGTTTTCCAACAGTCTTGAAGGAGTTCCCAGAGATATCTAGCACTTGTTGGCCTTTTTGCCTTCTCTTTGCGGTCCAGCTCACCCCAAACCATCTCGATTGGGTTCAGGTCCGGTGACTGTGGAGGCCAGGTCATCTGGCGCAGCACCCCATCACTCTCCTTCTTGGTCAAATAGCCCTTTCACTGCCTGGAGGTGTGTTTGGGCTCATTGTCCTGTTGAAAAATAACTGATGGTCCAACTAAACACAAACCAGATGGAATAGCATGCCGCTGCAGGATGCTGTGGTAGCCATGCTGGTTCAGTATGCTTTCAATTTTGATTAAATCCCCAACAGTGTCACCAGCAAAGCACCATCACACCTCCTCCTCCATTCTTCACGGTGGGAACCAGGCATGTAGAGTCCATCCGTTCACCTTTTCTGCGTCGCATAAAGACACGGTGGTTGGAAACTGCAGATATCAAATTTGGACTCATCAGACCAAAGCACAGATTTCCAATGGTCTAATGTTCATTCCTTGTGTTCTTTAGCCCAAACAAGTCTTTTCTTCTTGTTGCCTGTCCTTAGCAGTGGTTTCCTAGCAGATATTTTACCATGAAGGCCTGATTCACACAGTCTCCTCTTAAGAGTTGTTCTAGAGATGTGTCTGCTGCTAGAACTCTGTGTGGCATTGACCTGGTCTCTGATCTAAGCTGCTGTTAACCTGTGATTTCTGAGGCTGGTGACTCGGTTGAACTCATCCTCTGCGGTAGAGGTGACTCTTGGTCTTCCTTTCCTGGTGCGGTCCGCATGTGAGCCAGTTTCTTGCTTGATGGTTTTGGTGACTGCACTTGGGGACACTTTCAAAGTTTCATTTCTTAAAGTAATGATGGCCACTCATTTTTCTTTACTTAGCTGCTTTTTTCTTGCCATAATACAAATTCAAACAGTCTATTCAGTAGGACTATCAGCTGTGTATCCACCTCATTTCTGCACAACACAACTGATGGTCCCAACCCCATTTATAAGGCTAGAAATCCCACTTATTAAACCTGACAGGGCACACCTGTGAAGTAAATACCATTTCAGGTGACGACCTCTTGAAGCTCGCCAAGAATATGGAAAGCAGTAGTCAAAGCAAAAGGTGGCTACTTTAAAGAACCTAGAGTATGACATATTTAAGTTGTTTCACACATTTTTGTTATGTATATAATTCCACATGTGTTCATTCATAGTTTTGATGCCTTCAGTCAGTGTGACTACCATTTTCATAGTCATGAAAATAAAGAAAACTTTGAATGAGAAGGTGTGTTCAAACTTTTGGTCTGTGGTGTGTATGTGTGTGTGTGTGTGTGTGTGTGTGTGTGTGTGTGTGTGTGTGTGTGTGTGTGTGTGTGTGTATGTGTGTATTAGTGCTGTCAATCAATTAAAAATAATTAACTAATTAATCACACTTTTTTGGAAAATTAATCGCGATTAATCACATTTAAAAGACTGAAACTTGTAATTTTGGCAATTCGAATGTAAAATTAATGTAAACGCAAGACAAAAACTATTTAAATTCAAAATATAATTATTTATTAGAATTTTTTTTTACTTGTAACACAGATTTCTTCATGTAAACAACATACCCACAATAAACCCTCAAGATGCTGGCTTGACAGCCATGTGTATTACAGAAATAAAAACACAGGCATGCTAATGCCATTTGAATTTTAAAACAATCAGTACCAATAAAGAAAAATTGATTTCCAAGTTGGATTTAAAGTGCACTGCAAATTATTAAGACTTATTAAGAGTCCACCATGTAAGCAGCGATTTTTTGATTACCTTAAAGGACCACCGCCCCACGAAATGCGGAGGTTTTTCTTTCCATTCGCTGTGCGTTATCAAATTCCATTAAAACAAAAGTCGAAAGATTAAAAATTAAGCACTCAAAGTTGCATGAATCTCTTGCGGAAAAGCTGAATAGCCTGGTAATGCGACATTAATTGTTTTATACTGAAACTTGCCTTCAAAAAGTGCTTCCTTGGTCTTATCCATATTTCTTTGCATGTTGAACACACGTCCACCAAAACAGGAAATAAAAAAATTGCAACTGCGTTAATTGCGTTAATTTTTTTAATGCGTTAAATATTTTAAATTAATCGCATGCGTTAACGAACAAATTTTGACTGCACTAGTATATATATTTTTTTACTTGTGGCATGAATAACATTCAAGTCTCATTTAAAATGTAAATGCTGTTTTTGCAACGGCTGTGCATGTACTTTTAATACTGAACTCGATGATACTGATGATGTCATCACGTTTTCTTTGTCCTCCTGCAGCGAAAGATGTAAAGGTGGATCAGTGAGCAGCGACACTGAGCAACCTGTGCGTCCACGTGAGCTCCCTTCCCTTCTTCAGCATGAATGGGGACATGCCTCATGTTCCTATCACCACTCTCGCTGGGATTGCAAGCCTCACCGACCGTAAGTTGAGCTCAGGTTTTTTCCATTGAATATATATATATATATATATATATATATATATATATATATATGAAGAGTTCAGATGCATAAACCTCTAAATGCCATCTGAAATGTTCTTTTAAAAGGAACATTTTTCTCAGCCTCCTGTGTTTATGTTCAGTTATTTCACTTGAAGGCAATGGAAATAACTTATTCGTCACTTTAAAAGTAAAATTGCTGAGCCTACATACAGGAGTCTGAGGAAAATGCAAATTTTAGGAGAAAATATTAAATTGCTTTTGGAGGTTTTTGCTTATTTTGTTTATTTACGATTGTGAATTGCATTATGGGATGTTGATCTCTGCTGTCCACCTTTAATGTTGAAAATTCAACTCTACAGTTTAACAAAGTAACTTTTATTGAAATTTTAGTAGTTTAAAATAATATAATATAAAAGAAATGAAAAAAAATAAGTCTGTAAAATAGCTGAAAATGTACTGCAGTTTATTACAATGTCATTGTACCATAATATACAACACCAACCTAGACAATATATCACTTTAAATTAATAAAATGTTAATAAAAATCACTTTTTTCAAACTTTTCAAGGTTAAAAGTTGTTCAGGAAAGATCAAGGTCTCATATATGCAATTAAAAAGCATAAATAAATATGAAAAAATCAAAACATGAATCACAAAATACAGTTAACTGCTAATTCATGGATATTTTTAATAGAGTAGTAAAAAATGTACCAACAGTAGCTAAAATGTATGGATGCAACAAATTTTGAGCTGCAAAAATGATCAGTCGAAAATGACATTTTAATTTTCAACAAAAATGTATGGCCGTGGAAGAGCCGCAGTTTCAGTTTGGCCCAGAATTTTTATGTCGTAGCATCCCTACTAAAACACTGTATTATTCATGCCAGACCACAGTAGAGAAACGGTATGCGCCTGTGCACGTGCGGTCCTGTAATCCTCCAATGTTGTTTTGGTTGTGCATGCAGAACATGTTACTCCTTAAATAGTTTGAAACTAGGCCTGGACAATATATCGTTTCAGCATAGATATCGCAGTGTGTGTGTCCACAGTAGTCACGTCTCAGGGTATGCAATGTTGAGTTGCCATTATAATTGATCAGTATAACCTTAACGGAGTGAACGTTTATCATTTATATGTGTTTTAAAGGCATTTCAAGAGAGTTTAAAACATTCAGGCTCAAAAGAAGTACATTTGTAACGTTAATGAGGAATTATTTTCCTGGATTAATACAATGAAGATTTCATTATTACATTTTTATACCTGAATACTGTTTGACTCTCTGGAAAACCATTAAAAAGTACTGTTTATTTGACTTCTTATAATATTTTACTTTATACGTGATTCACACCCTGTACAGTCCTGATGGATGATTTCTTTTAAGGTAGAGTTTTTCCAACCATCTGGTAAAATCGTATTCATATCCCAATATATTACAGAAAAACAAAATATTGCAATGTCAGAATTTTTCAATATCATCCAATATCATGCAGCCCTGTTAGAAATGATCACATAAGATGTTTTTTTTCCACTAAGTTGAAATCTGGGTCTACTAATATAATGCAATTCATGTCAGGTAAGCAAAACATGCACAAAACTAAGTGACAAATTTGAGTTGATGCAAATTGAGAGAAACAAATTGTTATTGTTTTTAGTGTGTCAGTAATATGCTTATATTTTAATGAATTTTGTACTGTTTCGAATACTGTTGTATAATCAGTTTTTTATTGAATGTGGAGTGGGTTTTTTTTTGTCTAAACAATTACATTTTGTCTCAGTGTGACTCAATTTTGCAAAAATGGTAATTTAGCAAAAGCTAAGAGTATCTTATAATAATGTTAATCTAAATATACTTTGGCCCAATCCCAATTCTACCCCTTAGCCCTTCCCCTTACCTGAGTTCATGTGAAGGGGTAGGGGTGTCCCAATTCTCTTCAGCTTGAAGGCTGAGGGAAAGGGCTAAAAAAAACTCTAAAAATAAAAACAGCTAAATTTATAATAACTCCTGTATAGCAGTCCCACAACATTCTGTCACTCGATGACACTGGAATACCCTGTCAGAAATGTCTAATGGCTGGGAATGAGCTTTTTACAGTGTCTGCTATAATGTTAATGTTGTTTTTGTGTATTTACATAGATGAATATGACCTCAGTGTAAATACACAGTACAGTTACGATCTTATTGTCACATTAGACCGTTAAGATAACATGCCTTTAGTGATTTCCTGAAGATAAATACCAAAAATATCGCAACTGGAAAAACTACAGTAGTCACCATGGTCGATCTCATATGAAGCAAGAGCTTGCGATGACAGATGATGACGTGTGCAGGTGTTGTAGTTGTAGTCCCGTTTCTTGGGGGTAAATGTTGAAGCTCTTTGCCTTCACACTTCGTTTCAAGGGCCATGGGGAAGTGGTAGGGGTACAAAAATAGAATTGGGATTGGGCCTTTTTTATTTATTATTTACACATAGATTTGTATATGTGCACAGTCAATTGCACAGCACAAAACAATTCAAAGCACATGTACATCTTTCACGCCTTCAGTGTATGCATGGTATTCAATAATCAATAATCAGGTGGTGTGCATGCATACTAATGACAAAATTTGTGCCACTAGCGCTGTACACAGACAAACAGTTTACTTCACCGCAGCAATAATCACCCTGCAACTAAAGACCAGTTTCTCACTGAAGCTAAGCAGGGCTGAGTCTGGTCAGATTGAAGTCCACATGGGAAAACTAGGTTGCTGTTGGAGGTGGTGTTAGTGAGGCCAGCAGGGGGTGCTCAGCCTGCGGTCTGTGTGAGTCCTAATGCCCCAGTATAGTGAAGGGAACACTACTGTCAGTGAGCGACATCTTTCGGATGAGTTGTCATCCAAGGTCCTGACTTTGTGGTCATTAAAAATCACATGGCACTTCTCGTAAAGAGTAGGAAAGTAACCACGGTGTCCTGGCCAAATTCCCTCCATCGGCCCTACCCATCATGGCCTCCCATCTTCCGTATGGGCTTTATCACTCTCTCTGTAACTGGTGTGTGGTGAGCTCACTGATGTCTTTGTCCTGTGGCTGCCGTCGCATCATCCAAGTGGATGCTGCACACTGGTGGTGTTGTGGACAGGAGAGACCCCCCTCATGATTGTGAAGCACTTTGGGTGTATGGCCATACACAAGAAATGGGCTATATAAATACACATTACATTACCAGAACCTTAAATAAAGCTCAAATGATCATGTGACCATCATGTAGATTAAAACCTCTTTTTTTTGTCCTCTGAAAATAGTTTTCTTTTAATACACAAAACTTAAAACACATTTATCCAAAGTACTATTGATTTACTTTTGCTGTACCTTCAAAAGCCTGTGTAAATGTGTGTGTGAATAGCCCGTCTCTTTGGTTGGATTTTGAGGCCGTGGATTAAATGTCTGTTCAGAACTTTCAACGCGACAGGACTTGATTTGTACAGGCAATAACTTTGCGGCTCGGATCGAAATGGGAAGTCTTTGAGAAATGAGGAATGTTTCACGCCTGCTGTTGTGCTGAGAGATAACTCATGTTTTGTGTTTATTTGTCAGTGTTAAATCAGCTGCCTCTGCCCTCTCCTCTACCTGCCACCACCACTAAGAGCCTGCTGTACAATGGGAGGATCGCGGAGGAGGTCAGCTGTCTTCTGTCCCGCCGGGACGACGCGCTCGTGTCTCAGCTGGCACACAGCCTCAACCAGGTGTCCACCGAACACATGTGAGTATCTCTTGTTTGAGGACATCCTCACCTTATGGCCTTAACCCCTCAAATGTCACACTTAAATTTGGTATTTACACTTGAAAATGATGGCTTATACAGTGCCCAGCATAAATGAGTACAGATCTTCTCACAGATCTCTCTTTTTAATACATTTTTCCATAGGATGCTTTACAATAATATATTTGTGCATATTAGGGTTGGGTTGATACACGATGCTATCTACCATCAATGATGGCCTATAGACATCACAATGCTGAGCCGGCATCGTAATCCTCCATCGCGCCCCCGTCGCAGCAGCAACCCGCTCTTGAAAAATACATCCGTTTACAATAACACGTCTTAGTTTTAAAATGACATTTTAGAACTAAAACGATCCACATCCACACTGGTGTTTCACCTAGCATTTCTGAAAAGCCCTGCTTCCACATTATACCCATGAAACCGCACATTACATGACCACACACACACACAGGCATGCGCTGCAGCGTACGCGTGCATATGAGCTCCAGCAGTTGTACTTTGAGCATAAAACCCTAGAGAACAGTGCATGTTGGACAGTTTATCAAGGATGTACCGCTGGATCACGGCTCACTATAGTTATTAACGTGATATTTAAGTAATCTTGTCTCCATCTAGCGACTCTTTTGAATCCATTAGGTAACGTGTTACAGCGTCACTACACTGCTTCAATCTTTCGCTTTTACGCTTGTGCTTAGTAATTTTAGCGAAAACCTCAGATACTGTTGGTTGGGCACCTTTTTACTAACCAAGTTTGTCGATGCCATTATACAGACACAGATCACTCTGCCTATTCATGCCAGAGTCCCGCTGAAAAGGGATTGAGAGGTGGTAATTTGTGTGTAACTTAGCTTTATTTATTTATGTTTGGGTTATGGGTAAAACAAAGACAAAGCGGGTCACATTGTTGAAACAGAAGGCTACAAATAATCAATTTGTTATGAATTGATTAATTATTCATAAATAATTAATTCACCACCACCTACGATGACGATGCCATCGTCCATCGCCATTTTTCACATTAGACATCGTACTATGCCAAATTGGTTGACATATCACAATCCTAGTGTATACAGTTTAAGTCACATTTATTATCCCTCCTGAATTATTAGCCCCCCTGTATTATTTACTTCCCCCAATTTTGACTTCAACTGTACATTAGATCTAACAAAAATCTTAAGATCCCAGTGCAAAAATTATCACACCCTAAATAATATATTGGGCAAAACTGTTAAATATAAAAAGGAAAAATCAAGAGAAATCAACAGAGTTTTTTTTTGTAATTGTTGCATTAACTCTTAACTTTGCATTTAAATGTATTATCTTACTATTCCTAAAGTTAAGTAATTAAACACTTATTTTATTGGATATAATTGTTTAATAAAAATGTTTTGTTTAAAAACGCCAACATATATTGGCAAAAGTAAATATTTTATAAAGTTTATGAAACATATGTGCCTTATTTTACTGGGAACATGCTGATCAGGAGGTCTGTATTGCCTAAAATATTTATGTTTGGGCTGTTTGCACTGTGCAGACTGATCACACAGTAAGTTTACATGGACACCAATAATCAGATTTTAATACGATTCAGACAATACTCTAATCAAGAGTAAACCATGTAAACAGAGATTTTTGATAAACCTTAATTCGTTTGAGTCATAATCGAACTAAACAGAAATCAGATTAAGATGTGGAGTATGCTGATCTTAGTGGCATTATTGAAGTGCACTACAGACATGTAAACACTGCAATCAAACTATTACCATTGTGTAGGAATTTCGCCGCAATTTGCGATAGGACGGTGTATATACATGGCTGTTTGACAAGATTTTCTGCATCTACCGAGTCAGTAAAGGACCACACACTGCTGCATTGTGAAATGCTGAGGTTTCTTTCCAATATGGCGTGCTGTATGAAATTATATTAAAACAACACTCTTCCAGCAGTTCATACTCGCATCCGATATCTAGTTTGTCTTGAGGAAAAAAAGTCGACAAATTAAAAACGAAACACCTGAAATTACAGGAAACTCCAGAGGAAACATGGATAGCGTGGAGACGCAATGACGATAATGGATCTATGTGCTATAACATGTAAAACAGGATCTTGAAAGGAACATTTAAAAAGCAACTCATGTAAACACCATAATCGTATTATTTTCTTATTCAGATTAAGGCAAATAATTCGATTATTAATGTCCATGGAAACATTGTCAGTCTGTAAGAGAGTAGACGGCTTCTTATTCATCTGAATCCCTCTGGTCATACAATGATCATTCAGCTCAGTGTAAATTGAATGACCAAAAACATTTACCAAGCACACATATTTGCATCGCTATAACTGTTCTCTGTAGATCCAATAATCTCTCAATTAGTTGAATAATGTACAATGCCTGCACATTATTTGTCAAACTACTTTTCAATCATTAACATTAACCTTTCTTGGCCAAGATGTTTCTCATAAAAATAGCAAATATGGTCAGACTACTTATTATGTTTTATGTTCCAATCACTCCAAGCCATCTAAAATGATTGATTCTTTCAAAATAGTGCTAATGAAATTGTGTTCATATTGCAAAAAAAAGTAAATATTGCAATGTCATATTTCCTCTTCAATATCATGCGTCATATCTCACGCCATCTTTGCTGTTCTGTGTTCAGAGAGCTGAAGGACAACTTGGGCAGTGATGACCCGGAAGGAGATGTGCCTCTACTGCTACAGACGGTGCTGTCCAGGAACCCCAATGTCTTCAGGGAGAAAAGTACGCCCACCCGATACGGGGTTCAGGGCGGTAAGGAGAAACTGCAGAAATAAAGCTGTTTAGTCTGGGCATGCTTTTACTCTGTGGCCTCTGCTTGAGCTCCCTGAATTAAAAATCCCATTTCTTCTTTTTAAATTTCCAGACTGTAGTTAGAGTTGATTATTGGAGACATTAATTTACAATTTGAAATAAAAAAAATCCAAATTCTTTTAAGCTACCATAATGCAATCTCTTAGCATTTTGGTTTCTTGCATGCACTGCTGTTCGAATGTTTGTGGTCAAACAAAAATGTTTTTTAAAAGAGTCTTCTTTAGGGCTGTGCGATAAGGGCAAAAGAAACCTATCATGATTTTCTTGAACAATATTGTGTTTTCGATTTTAATCAGGATTTTGTCACAGACAGACTGAATCTGTGTTTACAGTGTGAATCTGAAACCTATTTCGGAAGAAAAACAATTAGATCTTTGTTTTTCTCTAAAACAGACTTAAAATAAAATAAAATACACCTAGTCAAGCTGTAACAAATTTTCTTTTTAGAACAGACCTATGGCAAAACAAATGTGTGCATGTGTGTGTGAGCGTGCACGCTGTCAAGCTCAAGTAAGGCTCTGATGTTCTGCTTGATACCAAATATCAGAAGAGTTGTGTGCGTGTGGTTACGGATTTGTTTTGTCATACATAGATCATAGAGCTTTTTGGGACACTGCCGTAAAATAAGCTGTTCACTTATCGCAGCTTTTGCATGCAATGGAGGCACGTAGATTGCCTGCACATATTGAGAGCGGCTCACATGCGTATTCCAGGTGCACCCAGCTGAAAACATCTATTTTCAGACAAACTTTAAAGGGAATTCTTCAGAATGCTGCACCGCGAGTCATTTAACAAGAACTTAGCTTCTTGTTTGTATTGAATATACACATTTCGTATATCTCAGACAAATACAAGACACCCGAACAACAATTGCTTTTTAATTTTATTAATATATATAAAACTTGTATTGGAACTGCAGCAATGTTTTGTTACTTTGTCATCCTCTGAGTAAACTCTGAGTCAAAGGAGCAACCGCAAAGCACAAATGCTGAAGGAAGCAACACGCTTGCGCTTTCCACACACTTTTAGGTGCAATATATGACTGACCTGACCAAATTACCTGGTTCTGCCATGCATTAGCCTTCCTGTATCCAAAGTAACTTAATCCCATACCATCCAGTCCTCCTGTGCTGAACTCATCATCCCTGTATATGCAGGCTATTCAGTCTCCTGTTTTTACGCTCTGTTTAGGCGCACTGTGTCATGATTGGTTCAAATAGCACGCTGCGGGAATATCGTGATTTAGAAATCGGGCATGTCAAAATCGCGGTTTCGATAAGATTTCAATTAATCGCTAGCCCTAGTCGTCTTCTCACCAAGTCTGCTTTTATTTGATCTCGATATTCTGTAAAACAGTAAAATCATTTTGGTATATAAAATGACTGTTTTCTTTATTTAAATAATTTATAATGTATTTTATTTCTGTTGTTCAAAGCTGAATTCTCAGCATTATTCCTCTAGACTTCAGTTTCACATGATCTTACACAGAAATAATTCAAATTGGGTGTTGTTGGTATTTTTTATTATTATTTTAAAATCAGTTGAAATGCCTAATGTTTTTGTCATAAATATTATTCTTTTGCGGAGAGTTTCTGTCAGTTTTAATCAACTTCTAGCATTCTAAAAATGTATAAATAAAGCACAATTATTTACAGTACATCTCCTACTTACCCCAAACATTTGAATGGTAGTGTGTGCTATTATTGTTTAATCTTTGTAGGTTTATTTATTCTAATAGTTAAAACTAATGTAAGACAGCATGGCAAAGTTGAGCTTGGCATTTGCCACACTTTAAATCATGATTTCCTCTTTGTTTGATGCTTTTAAGGTTTAATGCAACAGCCAATGATACCATCGTACAAGATGCCTCAGAATTCCATGCATGGAAGTCCGGCGTCAAACTACCAGCAAACCACTATAACTCCGAGCCCTCCCAGGTACTGTTCCACTTTCTTTTTATTTAGGTTAGAAAGGTAAGTAGATAATAGGCCTGTAATGATTTCTATTTTTTTGTTTTATAATATATTGCACCAAAATGTATTGTGAAAAAATATATTATTGTCATTTCAAGACCATTTTATGCCACTCATTATTAGGGATGGGTATTGTTAAGGTCTTAATGATATTACTGCTTTTATTGAGACCACTTATCGCTTCGGTACTTTTACGGTTTTCTTATCGGTACATTTGTAGTGTTTTTTTTAATGCAAAAAATGTAATTAAAATTGAACAGAATTAACAACATTTTATTTTATTATTGTGTTTTTATTTAAAATAAAATAAAACTAATAATTTTAATACAGGTAAATAAAAAATTTCCTGTAAAAGAATGTATAATGGTTTGAAGGAAGATGACTCTTTTTTTGACCATTCCACTGGAGAAAAGTCAACATGTTTGCCTTTTCTGGCAGAAGTTGGGAGATTTCTGGGAGAAGTTGTATTGTGCTCCCTTGAGTTGAATATACCCTTATTGAGTTGCAAAATGCAGTTAAATAATTACATGATGTTTAAGATTTTTCATTAACACATTTACATAAATGAATAAATATTATGCTTCTTAATAAGCATAGTTTTTAAATTGGCTATTAATATTGTATATTTTTAAATACAGAGATGTAAAAGCATTTTTAATGTTTAAGATTTATTTAGGCTACTGCAGAAAAAATACTGTTTTCAGTGTATCCGAATGTGTGTTTATTAAACTATTAATATGATACTAATTTAGAGTGACCTTATGTGACTGACTGCTAGAATAACGATATGGATGATTTACCTTTAGCTAGGCAGTCAAAAACTTTTTATTTGTTTTACTGCAATAAATGCACTTTTGAAAGATGCTTAGCCATTTTGCTTGCATTTTCGTTTATACAAGAAAACAACTCATGTTTGTCGCAACAGGCACTCTCTGTGTCCATTTGGGAAATACAATCCATTTGGTTCTCTCCGCCACTCTGCAAGCTTACAAGTCTGTGTCGCGAGCTATGAGAACTACAGCTACAGCTGAGAACTGTGAAGGCTTTTATACTTGATGCACTTGCCATTGTACTATTGGGCGATATATATATATATATATATATATATATATATATATATATATATATATATATATATATATATATATATATATATATATATATATATATATATATATATGGGCAAATATTGCAAATTAAAAAAGATTGGTCAGTTAAATTATGGTACTTGTTACGTGTTTTAAGTTGTTAAGTTGGATGAGAGGTAACATTCAGTGAGTCTCTAATGGTGCTGGGTGAAAATGAGAACACACACCCCATGGATAACTGAAACAAACATTAACAATTTATTAAACAGAGAATATCAATCGGTGAATATAGGAATTTAGAATGTGTTTTTAAATAACCAAATTAAACGAATAACAGGAGTGTTGCCAAAACAAAGAAATAAATATACCAAAACAATCTAACTAAACTCCAACCCACTAAACTAACCAAAGAAAAAAGCAAAAAAAAGCAAAACCGTAATCTTCATGAACCGCTTAACTAAACTTCTTACTTATTCCAAAACATAATTACAAATGTGGCAACTCCTCCATAAACTAACATACAAAAAAAACCTGTGCTGCTCAAAATGACTAGAGTTCTCGTAAAGTACACACTGTTAGCCATTAGCAAAACAAGAGCTTATCTTATAATCCAATTCTCATAAAGATCGTTCGACTTCCCAATAATAAATACTAAATTGAGCTGCACAAGCTTATCTACTAAATAGATCACTTAAGCGAGAGATAAACTACATAACAGCAGCAAAAATAAAAATAAATAAATAAAAATACAAACACAAATGAACAGGCTCGCCTACACAAGTGAAGAGTTTGGTGAACAGCGCAAGCCTTTTATACGTGGAGGACCAGCTCCTGATTGGTGGGCCGAGTGCGTCATAATAGTGATTGACAGCCTTCTTGACCAATATTTGCACACCTAGGACAGGACAGAGTACAAAACAAACGATAAACAAGAGGGCGAAACACAAAACACCACAAAATATACAGGACATACTGTAAGTAATGTTTATTCAGCAATAATTATCTAGTACCGATAGTAGAACTGTATATGTCAGAGCTTTATTGATACTTCGGGCTTTTATTATTTAGCACCAATACCGATAAAGTACAGAGTTTCGGTACCCATCTCATAATGCCAGAATGACAATATAATTTCACAATTCAAGTGCACTCTTACAAAGAACACATTATATTTATTCTTCAGAATATTTAATTTAATTATAGACATTTTTACAAGTTAATCAGGCATTGAAATCAGAATGTGAAAGCGCATATCCTAAATAAATAATGATATAAACAAAAAAATGCCAGGTAAAAAGTAAGAGGGTGCGATATCTGCTACCAGATCAATTTCCATGTGTCAGACACCCACGTGAAAATATACTATAGTAATTTATAGTAAACTCTATAGTGTTTTTAACCATACTGACGCCTCCGATAGAGATAGAGATGTCGATATAAGTCGATATATTGATTATTGTGACAGGCCTATTCGATAACACCATACCAATCTACCTGCAGTGATTAAAAGAATTACAATATGCTGAAAATGAAAGTGGTTACATTTCAAGACTGATTACTGACCAGTTTCACTCTTGCTCCACAGCCGATATGTTCAAACTCAGGCGGGTTCTGGTAGCAGGTACATGCCCCAGCAGAACAGTCCAGTGCCCAGTCCGTATGCACCACAAAGTCCCGCGGGCTACATGCAGTACAGCCACCCACCCAGCTACCCCCAGCACCAACCGATCCAGCAAGGTGAGTGCACATTCTCCTCTGTGAGACCCTCAAGAGGATTGTCACCATTTTTGGCATCTATAGTCTTAAACCACCTCAGGGCACAAGGAAAAGTGGTTTTAATAGGATTTTTGCCTATTGAAGCTTCTTTTATCCATGTCTCTTGCTGAATAATGCAACTGATGATCCCATGATGGTAAAAATAAATAAATAAATCTGTATTTACCTTCCTAAAGGGATAGTTTGCTCAAAAAAGGATAATTCTGTCATCATTTACTCTTCTTTCACTTGTTTTAAACCTGTTTGACTTTCTTCTGTTGAACACAAAGAAAGATACACTGTAAAACACCATTGGCTTCCAAAGTAAAGGGTGATTTTACTAACATTTTTATTCTGTTATTCTCTGAGCCTCGTGCTTGGTTATGAAACACATGATAGATATTTTCAATAAAACCTAAAAGATTTTAGTCCTTCTGTTGAAAGTCTTTTTACTTAAACTCTTAAACACACAACATGTTCATAGAAATTATAGAATAATCCATATCAATCGAGTACGTTTAATTCAACCTTCTGATCATTTTGAGACATTTGTACACAAATATCATTTAACAGTGTTCGCAGCATTTATATTGGCTCACAGAATCTTAGGCATGCTTGCTTGACGTGAGAGCCAATTAGGCTCATTCTTGCATGTCAAGCAGGTGTGATTATGTATGTTTGTTGATCAATGTTTACGTCTGAGTAAAAGCTTAAATTAAATATGTAAATATGTCATATAAAGTAATCTAGTGTCTTTTTATGATTTGGATTTAAATGCTTGGTTAGACTAGATTTAAGTAATTTTGTTCCAAAAATGAGTTAAAGGGTTTGAAACAGCATGAGGGTGAGTAAAAGATGACAAAATATATATTTTGTGCATATTTTAATTAGGACTGCACAATATATAGTTCCAGCATTGATATCGCAATGTGATCATTCGCAATAGTCACATCACAGGATCTGCATTGTTGAGTTTGTATAATATTTTATCATTTGCATGTGTTTTTGATGCCTGGGATTGTATAATGACTTTAAAAACATTCAGGTATAAGAAATTGTACCGTTCGTGACCTTAACTACGATACATTTTATTGAGTTATTTTTATCATTCAGTTACTGTACTTGAATGCTGTTAGACTCTGGAA
The DNA here is from genome assembly GCF_052040795.2 of Danio rerio. NCBI lineage: Eukaryota > Metazoa > Chordata > Actinopteri > Cypriniformes > Danionidae > Danio > Danio rerio. The sequence continues at coordinate 40,227,757 of NC_141030.1, read as the reverse complement.
ATGATAAAACACTTTATTTTAATTGTATCTTTTTCTTGATTGTATTTATAAATTATTTTGCATGAAAATACTCACAACACATGCAAATAGAGAAATGCACTGCAAATAGCACAGACTACAACGAAAACTTGTTTGGGAACCCCGAAAGCTTTGTCCATTGTTTTTTTTGTTTTGTTTTTTTTTAAAGATATTTTTGTTTATTTTATGGAGATACAAATAATAAACATTAATTCTTCTCCCACTAAACATGTGCATAGAAGTACTCACAACACATGCAAATACAGAATTGCACTGCAAATAGCATAGACAACAACGAAAATGTGTCGGGGGACCCACAAAAGTTTATAGATCATATGGAGATGCACTCCCACGGCAGAATCATTCCAAATGATCTAACATTATAACTTCTTTCCAAATAGAGATATAAACTCATATGGTGAATTTGTATTCAGATCGTAATATATATAGCAAAGTAAAAAAAATCTAGCAATAATAGATTTTTCCAATATTGTGCAGCCCTACTTTTATTGTTTTATTATATGCTCCTTATTGTGATCAATGCAAATAAATGAAAACAGCAAATAAGTTGTCGTTTTCTGTTACAGTTTCCGTATCCAGTCCAATAGTTCCCAGCGGCATGAGAAACATTCACGACAACAAAGTCTCTGGTCAAGTGTCGGGTAACTCCAACCACAACGCGAGGCATTGCTCCAGCGACGAGTACATCAACATCGTCCAGAGACTTGGAAATGATGTGAGTGCTTGCCAAAGCTAACAGAAGATTTTATAACCCTAAATATATTACTCTTTTTAATCTTTTTATTAATTCGGCTGTGCCTAGGCCCGTATATATGGCATAATTGTCCACCCGTGTTCTCTGTGTTTTCACAGGAGGGTGACCCCGCCATGAGAAATACCTCTTTTCCTGTACGCTCCGCCTGTTCTCCTGCTGGAAGTGAAGGGACTCCAAAAGGTGCATTAAACCTTAATTTGTAGCAATTTTATATAGCAACGTGCTTTTAGGTTCTTCCTTCCTTCACTTTTCACATTATATTTATGGTGCTTTTACACCATCCATGTCAGTACTGGCAGTGTTTACTAGCAGCAGCTGTGCACTACCGTAACAAGGTAACAACTAAGGGTAAGATAATGCCAGATACACTGTTTAATTCATGTTATTGTCACTTTAAATATGCGCTCAGTACACAAACGCCTGTGCTTGTCTGTTATGGATGTTTAGCATGAGTATGCAATATAGACATACCATTTACTATGAACCACAAATATTTGTGTATGAGGCATACTTGAATCATAGATAAGTTATGCTTAGCCAAACTTTTCCACATATCTGTTTTAATGTGAAGAAAGCGATTTCTGTTAGTTTAAGCTAAGCCTATTGTCTGCACTGTGATATCTAGGCTGTTTCTTAATAAAAGACATTATTATGGCAGCAGTGTCATAAATGTGTAGTACCACTATTTGTGGTTTGCTTTTGGCATCTGAAAAGGCATTTAGACTCAGAAAGTGGTGCGTGGCATTCGACTTAGCAAGTGAGTAATGAGTATGACTGAATGTGCACAAAGATGCAGGAATCACACAATCAATCAGAACTTTGACAATCTGGCTCATGCTGAAAGCGCTTCTAAATTTCAAAAGAATGACTTTTCTTGTTTGTATTATTTATTTTTCAGTTGGACCTCGGCCGCCCTTGATTCTTCAGTCTCCTCCACCCTACACCTCCCCTAGTGATACAGCTCCTGACCTCTTGTTGGATTCGCCTGAACGAAAAAAGAAGCAGAAAAGGTTATTGAAAGAGGAGGGAGGTAAAGGTGCCATGTATGGCATTGTCAGCTCGCCTTCTAAAGACTCTACTAAACTGACAATAAAGTTGTCTCGAGTAAAGTCATCTGAGACTGAGCAGTCAGCTGAGCCTGTGGTACCCGTTGTAGACCATGGCTCAGATGCTGAGAACGAAGTATCGTGCAACAGCTTATCATATCACCGGAACCCCCAGGAGCGACTCTCCGCCGGTCAGTGTCTTTCAGGGGAGCAATCAGCCTACCAGCAGGTTCCTGTACTACAAAACATTGGGGCACTTGCAGCTAAACAACCCGGGGTAGTTAGTGGAACCCCGTACGATGAGGCAGAGCTGGATGCTCTTGCTGAGATCGAAAGGATTGAGAGGGAATCTGCTATAGAACGAGAACGCTGCTCTAAGGAAGTTCAAGATAAAGGTTCTGTTACTTTTGTTTTCATCACTTGACGTGCATGTTTGTGATCTAAATGGATATATTTGTACTTGTATTTTTTATTGAGATTGTAAAGCTGTAACATGTCAGCAACACTTAAAACCACAACTGCTAGCAGCTCCATTGCATCTACACAGAATTTAAACAGTAACCACTCAGAACATGCTAATATCTGACAACCACTGTAAACACTTTCAATCTGTCAATTTATTTGCATCACCATGAACCACTTACTGTGAGTGTAAATGTAAATATAAAGCATAGAATACTGCTTCTGATCAGTGTGATTCTGATTTCACAGACAAACCTCTGAAGAAGAGAAAGCAGGATTCGTACCCTCAGGAACCAGGAGCTGCAGGCACTGCTGGCGCTTCTGGAACACCTGGTGTTGGTGGCGGATGCAATGCTGGGAACAAACTGGTACCTCAAGAGGCTTGTGCTGCTAGCAATGGATCCAGTCGGCCGGCCTTGATGGTCAGTATTGACCTGCAGCAAGCAGGTAGGGTGGAAGGGCCAGTAGACTCCTGTCCTGTGCCTGCAACAGAGGCTCAGCGCTGGACGGAGGATGGCTCTGAATCCACCGGGGTCTTGAGGCTCAAATCAAAGACAGATGGGGAGGTGCAGAGGACAGTAGATGGTCGGCCAGAAGTTATCAAGCAACGAGTGGAAACAACACCACAGAAAACTGCTGTAGATGGACGACCAGAGACTCCCATAAACAAGCACGAAAACCGACGAGAAATCTCTAACAAAGTGAGTTCGGAAAAGAGGTCAGATTTGTCAAAGCACAGACATGATGGTAAAGCTGAGAAAATAAGGGCTGAGGGAAAAGGCCACGAAACCTCCCGAAAGCATGAAGGAAGATCGGAATTATCTCGAGATTGCAAAGAGGAAAGGCACAGAGAAAAGGACAGTGACAGCTCTAAAGGCCGCCGATCAGATACATCGAAGTCCAGTCGAGTAGAGCACAATCGGGACAAGGAGCAGGAACAAGAAAAAGTTGGGGATAAGGGCCTTGAGAAAGGCAGAGAAAAGGAGCTGGAGAAAGGCAGAGACAAAGAGAGAGTGAAAGATCAGGAGAAGGACCAGGAGAAGGGTCGTGATAAGGAGGTGGAGAAAGGCAGATACAAAGAGCGGGTAAAAGATCGGGTCAAGGAGCAAGAGAAAGTCCGGGACAAGGAGCAGGTGAAAGGTCGGGACAAAAAACGGAGCAAGGACCTGGAAAAATGTCGGGAGAAAGATCAGGACAAGGAGCTAGAAAAAGATCGAGAGAAAAATCAGGACAAGGAGCTGGAGAAAGGTCGGGAGAAAGATCAGGACAAGGAGCTGGAAAAAGGTCGGGAGAAAGATCGGGACAAGGAGATGGAAAAAGCTCGGGAGAAAGATCAGGACAAGGAGCTGGAAAAAGGTCGGGAGAAAGATCAGGACAAGGAGTTGGAAAAAGGTCAGGAAAAAGATCGGGATAAGGTCCGAGAGAAAGATCGGGACAAGGTTCGAGATAAAGATCGGGACAAGGTTCGTGAGAAAGATCGGGACAAGGTTCGTGAGAAAGATCGTGACAAACTTCGGGAAAAAGACAGAGAAAAGATACGGGAAAGAGATCGAGACAAAGGGCGGGAGAAAGACCGGGACAAAGAACAGGTTAAAACTAGAGAGAAAGATCAGGAGAAGGAACGGTTGAAAGATCGGGACAAAGAACGAGAAAAAGTTAGGGATAAGGGTCGGGATAGGGATCGAGACCAAGAAAAAAAGCGCAACAAAGAACTCACAGAGGATAAACAGGCTCCAGAGCAGCGGTCACGTCCCAACAGTCCTCGAGTAAAACAGGAACCCCGTAATGGAGAAGAATCCAAAATAAAACCTGAGCGGTCAGTCCACAAAAATTCCAACAACAAAGATGAGAAACGGGGTGGGGAAAACAAGAATCAACTTGATGGACACAAGCCTCAATCAATAGACAGTAAAACAGCAGATTTTCCTAACTACCTATTAGGGGGGAAATCGAGTGCATTAAAGAATTTTGTCATTCCCAAGTTAAAAAGGGACAAAGAGGGTAATGTGATGCAGGAAGTGCGAATAGAACTGTTTTCCGAGCCACGTGTGAAATTAGAGAAGCTAGACCTGGTAGAGGACCTCAATAAGGGCGCTAAACCCGTTGTTGTTCTGAAGAAACTTTCCATTGATGAGGTCCAGAAGATGATCAGTAATTCACGCAGCTCGAAATCGAGCAGGTCATCTCACGGCAGATTTAGAGGTAAGTCCATTTTTTCTAAATATTAGCTTGAAGAATTTAAGTAACACAGTCTGTAACGGGCTCTGATGGTTCAGTAGTGCTTAAACTTTCTCCTTGTGTGTTGGCAGAGACTGATTCTCGTTTGCCACTATGTGAGAGGGTGAAAATGAATAAACGCAGACGCAGCTCCACTAATGAGAAACCCAAGTATGCAGAAGTCAGCTCAGATGATGATAGTAGTAGCTCTGTAGAAAGTAAGTAAATATACTGATAAAAATGTTGTTTTCAGGCTTGGTGAATTTGTATGTACTGAATCAATGTATCATCACTGATGTTAGTAATACCAGAGTCTGTTCAGTCTCGCTTTGCACCCACACTGCACACACTGAGTTCGATTTTAGCCTTGCAGTCATTTACCGGTCATTCTCCCATCTTTTTTGTCATATCTTTACTGTCATACTGAAAAGCGTAAAAAAAAAATCCCCATTTCTGAGTTTCAGTAGCTCCAAAGCGTTCAAAAAAGGACAGAGACAAAACATGGGAATATGAAGAAAAGGACCGGCGGGGTTCTGGAGATCACCGGCGGAGCTTCGACAGTCGGAGAAGTTCTGGAGGTCGACATCGAGAACGCAGCCCTGAAGACTCAGATGAAGATTCACCTCCTCCAAGCCTAAGTGACCGTAAGTGATTAGTTAGCATTGATTTTATTGATAATCTTGATGGTTCTCTTGCTTCTGGTATGGGTTAAAGTGTAAAATCTGATCTTTGACTTTCTTCAACACTAGTTGCCCGAAAGCTGAAGAAAAAAGAAAAGCAGAAAAAGAGGAAAGCCTACGAGCCCAAACTGACTGTGGATGGTATGTTTGCAGTTTTTAGTCAGTGTCGAGAGATTTGAGATACTAAGATCTTTAGTAATCCACCTTATGATCCACAGAAATGATGGACTCATCGACGTTCAAGAGATTTACAACCAGTGTTGACAACATTCTTGACAACCTTGAAGATGTGGACTTGACGTCATTAGGTAAATGTGCTCAATGTGGAGAAATTGCCTTTGACATACTGAAAGATTGTTAGAAATCCAATGCGTTTCTTGCTGAAATGCCTCTGCAAGTTTGACGGTAATCGACTTTTTTGCAACTGCAGATGATGATGAGATTCCCCAGGAGCTGCTGCTCGGAAAACACCAGCTCTCAGAGTTAAGCAGTGAATCAGCCAAAATAAAGGCCATGGGCATCATGCATAAGGTGGGTAAAGGATCTCCTCTTCAGCATCTTAGCAACAGAGAACGTCCTAAATTACTCAAACTGATTTCATCCTCAGATTACACATGATAAAATGGTGAAGGTCCAAAGTATTTTGGAAAAGAACATCCAGGATGGCGCAAAGCTCTCCACCCTCATGAATCACGTAAGCATCATTGCAGTTATTATTGGTGAAATGGCCCTGCCGTCGACTCGCGCTGACAGATTCCTTGTCCTTGTGATTTCAGGACAACGACAGGGACGACGAGGAGCGCTTGTGGCGTGACCTCATCATGGAGCGTGTCACCAAATCTGCTGATGCTTGTCTGACGGCTCTTAACATCATGACCTCAGCACGAATGCCCAAGGCCGTTTACATCGAGGACGTTATCGAGAGGGTCGTGCAGTACACCAAGTTTCATCTACAGAACACGCTGTACCCACAGTATGACCCGGTCTATAGGGTGGATCATCATGGTGGTCAGTCCTGTTCCCTTTATATGTTTTTTTAATCTACAAGACCTTTTATATTACAAACATTTTTGCCTCTGTTAAACAGTGCCACAAATAGGGGTGGGAAAAATCCGATGTTGCAATATATTGTTGTGCTTTCTGTCGCAATAATTGATACATTAACAGCCAATATCAATATTTTTATTACACAAAATTATTAATTTACCTGTTGTCAGTCAATTACAACTGCGTTTAAAGTAAAGCTCCCGACAGAGTATCACTAAGTCAATTGCTGAATTTATTTGCAAGGATCTTGACCTTTACAGCATGGTCAAGAATGATGGTTTTTGCAGAATTTTAGCAACACTGGAACCAAAATACTGAGTTGTCGGCACTTTACAGACAAAGTCATACCTGCATTCTATGCAGAGTATGCATTCTATGGAGAGTATGCTCCGGTCTACTAAACGGGTTGCACTAAACTGTGATGGTTGGACTTTAAGGACCACAGAGTCCTTTGTAAGACTGAATGGCAGTGAGTTATTGTGCAAATGCATATTTCTTTGCACATTGTTGGAAGAGTGAGTAAATGAAGACACAATTTTCATTTTTAGGTGTACTTTACCTTTAAATGATGAGAAATTTGGGCCCAACCTCAATTCTCCCGCTTAGCCCTTCTCCTTACCTCATTTTGCACATTCACTTGAAGGCGTAAGCATGTCCCAATTCTCTTTAGCTTAAAAGTGTAGGTGCTAAAGGGAAGGGTTAGATAGCCCTTGAAACAGATATTTTTCAGGACCACACTCGAAACCAAGGGGTACGTAAATTTCCCGGAATACACCATCTACAATGGCAACATAGCTGCACACGGAAGTTAGGAAAGGCACAAATTAGTTTTTTTTTTTGTCGTTATTATGAATTTTTACAGCAAACAAGCATGTTTTAATACATTCATAACCACATTCGTGTTTTACCGTCATGCTTTAAAAAATAAAACCCGCTAAATGGAGTTATCTATAATCCATAATAATAACTCCAGTATAGCAGTCCCATAACATATGTTCACATCTGACACTCGAAGACTGTCAGAAAAGTCTAGTGGCTGGGAATCAGCTTTTTACAGTGTCTGCTATAATATTAATGCAATATTCTTATGTTTTCATAGATGAATATGGCCAGGGTGTAAATGCACAGTACAGTTACGAGCCTATTGCTACATTATATCATTGATAACATGATATCGTTGCATTCAATGATTTCCTGAAGATAATGGAGCTGGAATAACTACAGCAGTCGCGATTGTCTGTCTCATATGAAGCAAGAGATTGCGATGACTTGTGCAGGTGTTGTAGTGCCGTTGTTAGGGGTAAATTTTGTAGCCTTTCCTTTTAACACTGTTCAATGGCCAATGGGTAGGGGTGGGGTACAAAAATAGAACTAGGATAGGGCCTTAGTCTATTGTATGGTTTAAGTCTTGTCACACTTTGTGGCCCGCCTACTTTGAAATGTCATTGGGTAAAACCTGTTTCCATTGGCTGCATACTTTTGTCCTATTGCTTACATTATTGACTAAAATTACTTGATTCTGGAAGCTTCATTAGTTAGGCAAATATGTGTACAGATTTATTTGAAGCACAGATTTTATGGATGGCATAACTTCCAAGATCTTTGCACAAGTTAGCAACTCCATCTAGTGGCTTTGTGCAAAACAGGCTTGACATCTCACAGGGACAACATTTAAAGGGAAATTAAATTATAGTTATTAGTGTTGTGCTTTTTTTTTTTTTAATTGTTGTCTTTTAAATAAATGTTACATCAATAGTAATGTTTAACCAAAATATTATTGTGAATAATAAATATTATTTAAATGGTTTTAGTAATTATTTAATAATTAGAAAGCAAGAAATAGTCATTCAGGATGATAATGTTTGTGTACTGTAGTGTTGTATGTCTATCGCAACATAATAAAGTTATAATTTTAAGATATAAAATGTTACTTAAATGGTTGAAGTTATTGAAGGTTGATTGTTAAATAAGATTTAGATGCTTTTGTGTCCTCAACTGTCCAAATTATAGCATTACTGCTCTCGTTTCAGGTGGAACACTAAGCTCGAAAGCCAAGCGAGCAAAATGCTCAACGCACAAGCAGAGAGTTACAGTCATGCTCTACAACAAAGTGTGTGACATAATCAGTAACCTGTCTGAACTCCTGGAGATTCAGTTGTTGACGGACACAACCATCCTCCAGGTAAGAATCTGACGCTCTGCAGTGCTGCGGCTCCTGAATACCAATCTGTTGCTATGATCCATATGATCCTTTTGACAGAATATTAAGACTAATATAGACTAACAATTCATGAGGATCAGGAAATGTTTGGGATCAGCATGATTTTTTTTTGTGTTTTTAAAGGTCCCATAAAATTTGAACAAAGTTTTATAGATGTTAGTATCAGTATTGTTAGTTTTTAAGATATCTATATGCTAATGTTCTCTAAAACAGTGACACAATTTGTGGCTAGAAGATATAAAACTGATATAAACATTTAAAGCTTGTAGTTTGTCACTTCCACCTAAATGGATCAACGGTTTTATTCACATCACCTCATACTTCAGTTTCTCATCAAATCTTGACCAATCAAATGCTCTCTAGTATCTGACACGCTCTGCCCTTTTAAGACGCTTGTCATTTGTTTTCATTTGATGCACTTGAGTTCAACCATTTACTTGCAGAGAGCTGAAAAAACAAAACACTATTGGCTCTTTTTAAAAAGGGGGGAGGAGCTACACTATGTCCTGCTCTCTTCGTATTTTAGTTGAGAATGTCAAACATTAAATAAAACTATGCATGTCAAAGCTCTTTACGGGACCTTTAAAAAAGCCTATCCTGCTTACCATTTATTTTTATTTAATATGTTCTGTGATTATTTATTTATTTTTATTTTTATTTTTTTTATTCTCATGATTACTCTAGTCTTTAGTGTCACAGGATCCTTCAGAAGTCATTCTAATATGTTCATTTGAGCTCAAGAAACATGTTATTATTATCTGTGTAGAAAAACTGTTGAGCTGCTTCATATTTTTGTGGAAACTGTGATACCAAACCATTCATTAAAGCGTGTTTACTATTATTCAGTGAGGACAATGTAACGTTTTCAGTGCAAGTGAACATTAAAAATGGAAACAAACCAAAAATATTTTTATTTCAAATAAATGCAGTTATTTTAAAAGCTTTTTCCCATGTATTAATTCTTAGATGTAAAATTTCTCTCTGTTTACACAAAACATTGAAAAAAATTTAGCATTCATTCATTCATTTTCCTTCAGCTTATGCCGAGTTCAGATGGCATGATTTTGAAAGTAGTCATGTCACGGATGTTTTCACACTGCATGAATATCTGGGCTAGTGTTCCGTCTGTGCTTTGTTTACATTGCAAAATGTATTGACAGCAGGGTGGTTCACACTGCATGACTTCAAAATAGGAAGAATTGCTGACAACTTTGTCCAAACTACGTTTCACAACCAAACACACGTGAGAAGACATGAAAACAATGCGATGTCACGTAATATATATCTTTTTATTAAGTACATAATAAGAAAGAGGCCTTTTGTTGGGTAAAAAATTTACTTATTTTGCTCACCTGTCTCTGAAGGGAGCAATTTCTCTTAAACTTATTTTTCGACTTGGTTGTGCGTATCGCTCAGATGACATGTCAAACAGACAGTGCTCCTGCATAATTTCTTGTGTCCAAATAAACTGAGAAGAAACGCTTCTAACTTCTCCCCAACCTCCCACTGGCTTACAGGTACCCACAGTAGTGAAAGCTGCTCTCTCATTGGCTGTAGGTGATCGTTGATGTTGTTTTCAATCAGAGCTCATTTCACACAGCATAATTTAATTTGATTCATCGGCGATTCAGATGGCGTCTTTGACAGTTCATACTGTGTGATTGTTAAGCGAATAAACGAGCAGCGATTTGCTTGTGATTTCAGGAATTTGGCGGCAATTTCTCAAAACCTGTCGCTGAGTCAAAATCGGGGCTAAAATCATGCAGTCTGAACTCTGCATTGGTCTCTTATTTATTAGGGGTCGTCACAGTGGAATGAACTGCCAACTATTCCAGTATATTTTTTCACAGCGGATGCCCTCCCAGCTGCAACCCAGTACTGAGAAACACCCATACACACCTTTACTGTGTGTATCACCTGACTACCCTTTCATTATGTTGGTGGCTGTTTTTGCCCCATTAACTTCCATTATAATTAAATTTTTTCGTCAGTTGGCAGCATTAACCCTTTAGATAGGCCTGTGCAAAAACTTTATGGTTTTATATGCAGTAAAGCAGAAGATTATAGTTTGTGTATGCATAAATACACTTCCCATGTTTGTCAACATAGTGTACCATTTTCTCAAACATATCAAGGTAAGTGTAAAAAGGTCTCTCCGACACTCTCACACACACTTCTACTATACTCCATATAAAAGCCAGAAACCTAGCTCTTTTTTTTTCTCTGTAACTGATGATCAACAGTAAAAAAAAAATACACATTTGACCTCTTCTCAACAGGGAAATCCTCCAGCAATCATAAATACACGAATATATGGGGTCAAGGCTTTGCAGGCAAAAAATTTGAATGTAATGGAAGTCAATGATGCAAAAACAGCCGCCAACATAATGAAAGGTTAGACAATTTGCCCACAGTGTATTGAGTTTTTGAAATATTCCGAAGCATTTTCCCAAAATAGATGACCAAGATGAGGTTTGTCTCCAAAAATCATTCAATTTGCTAAAACACAGAGAAACTTGTGGCCAAATTAAGACTCAAAATCCCCCCAGAGTGGATGAAAACATCCTCAACAGCACGCAAGGGTTAAACTTTTGTCAAGTAGTTTAAATATATTCGTTTTTTAAATCCAATCTTGTTCTTTTTGCAGATTTCATCTCTAGGTATCACTCCATTTTTTGTGGAGAACGTGAGCGAGCTGCAGCTCTGTGCCATTAAACTAGTGACTGCTGTAAGTACCAGTGTGTTCCAGTCTACTCCACACTCCTCTGTTGCTCAACTATGTCTGACGTGCTGATCTTGTGCGTTTTCTAGGTATTTTCTCGATATGAGAAGCACAGACAGCTGATCCTGGAGGAGATCTTCACCTCTCTAGCCAGACTGCCAACCAGCAAGAGGAACTTGAGGAATTACAGGTACTCGCCCAGTCTAGAGATAGTCTTGCACATGTATTAAATACTCCGATGTCCTGATTTGATTTGATTCTCAATTTGTTTCAGTGAATACAGAATTGATACAAATGCTGACACTGATTTAGCAGTTTTTTTTTTCAAAGTTAAAGACTGGGGAAGTTTGTATATACAGTTGAAGTCTGAATTATTCGCCCTCCTATGAATTTTGTTTTTCTTTTTTAAATATTTCCCAAATGATGTTTAACAGAGCAAGGATTTTTTACAGGATTTTTTCTTCCTAAGTAAGTCTTATTTGTTTTGTTTCATCTAAAATAAAAACAGTTCTTAATTTTTATATTATTCAATATTATTCAAAATATATTGCTAATTCAATATTATCAATATTATTAACCCCCTTAAGCGATACTTTATTTCGAATGTCTACAGAACAAACCACTGTAATACAACAACGTGCCTAATTACCCTAACTTGCCTAATTAACCTAGTTAAGCCTTTAAATGTCACTTTAAGTTGAATACTAGTACCTTGAAAAATATCTAGTTAAATATGATGTACTGTCATCATGACAAAGATCAAAGATATCGTTGTATAGTATATATTAGAACAGGGGTCACCAATCTCGCTCCTGGAGGGTCGGTGTCCCTGCAGGGTTTAGCTCCAACTTGCTTCAACACACCTGCCTGGATGTTACAAGTATACCTAGTAAGACCTTGATTAGCTTGTTCAGTTGTGTTTGATTAGGGTTGGAGCTAAGATCTGTAGGACACCTGCCCTCCAGGAACAAGTTTGGTGACCACTTTATTAGAGTATATTATTTGAGTAGTAAATATTTTGGTAACACTTCAGTTTAAAGGGATACTTCACCCAAAAAGGAAATCATTATTTACTCACCGTTTACTTGTTTCAAATCTTTACAATGTTCTTCTACTGGTAAACATGTCAGAAACTTGTAACCATTGGATTCTATGGTATTTGTTTTTCCTGCCATGCATGTCAATGGTTACAGGTTTTCATGTTTCTTCAAAATAACTTTGTTTTCAATGGAAAAAAAACTCTTAAATGTCTGGAACCACTTCAGTTAAAAAAAAGTAAGTAAATAATAATTTTAGGGTGAACTGTGCCTTTAAGTAATAATTCCTTTTGTTAACTCTGTGAACAAACCCATCCACTAGCTCAGAGGTTCTCAAAGTGGGGGTCGGGACCCCCCGAGGGGTCGCGGGACAATGAAGGGGGGTTGCCTGGTGATTTTCAAAAATCAATTAATTTTTATTAAACCTTAAGACTTATTGTATTTTATCAATAACCTACTGAAGAGAAAAAAATAGTCGTTTATAGTTACTATAAACTATATAGTTACTATAGTAGCTTATAGTTACTAGTTCTATTGGATTGCAACTTCTCGGGTAATTACATTATACTATGGACACAGCAATACTGTCAGATGCAGCAGATTGATTTTATAACACCAGGTTAAACTTTCGGGCCCATTTACAGCACTGAGATACATAAAAAAAAAAAAAAAAAACAGAGAATAGACTTGGGTCTATTGGTGTGTGTGCATCATTGCATACAAGGTTTCTGTATTTATAACCACCACCTCAGAGAATATTGGGGGTCACGAGTCACTGGCATTGTCATTTTGGGGGTCGCGGGCTGAAAAGTTTGGAAACCCCTGCACTAGCTTACTAGTTTATTATAAACAGCAAATTATTAATTTATTAATATAAAAGTTTCAGTTAACTGTTGGTTAGTAGCGAGAATTGTACCTTAAAATTAATTGACCTATTTTTTTGTATATACTTTGATTAAATTAATGATGTAAGCAGTTAATTATTAGGCCCCAAACACCTTTTACCTAGCCTGACTTTTTACAGGATTACTCTGCAGGATTAGCGTTTCAACACATTAGAGTGTATGTAAGTTGCATTTGACCATTCAAGTTGCTACAAAGACACAAAAGTGAAGTGAATTGAGCTCTTAATTCTTGATGTTTTAGGTGTTTGTGCCAGGTAAAGATGCCACAGTCGCTTTCAAACTCCTTTTTGTACTGATTAAAAATGTCCCCACTTTTTTTTCACACTCATCCAAGTTTTCTTGCAGCTCTAATGTACAGTTGAAGTCAGAATTATCATCCCCCCTGTGTATATTTTCCTGCCAATTTCTGTTTAGCGAAAATATTTATTCAACACATTTCTAAACACAATAGTTTTAATAACTAATTTCTAATAACTGATTTATTTTATCTTTGCCATGATGACAGTAAATAATATTTGACTAGATATTTTTCAAGACACTTCTATTCAGCTTAAAGTTACATTTAAAAGCTTAACTAGGTTAATTATGTTAATTAGGCAGGTTAGGGTAATTAGGCAAGTCATTAAATAATGATGGTTTGTTCTGTAGACAACCGAGAAAAAAGTTAGCTTAAAGGGGCTAATCATTTTTACCTTGAAATGATTTTAAAAAACTAAAAACTGCTTTTATTCTAGCAGAAAAAAAAAGACTTTCTCCTGAAAAAAAAATATTACCAGACTTACTGTGAAAATTACCTTGCTTTGTTAAATTTTTAAAAAAAGAAAAAAAAATCAAAGGGGGGCTAGTAATTCTGATTTCAACTGTATATAAGCAGTACTGCACTGCATGATTATGTTTACAGATAAACTGGATAGAAAAATCTTTATTTGTTGACAGTATTGTAAATCTCACTTCCCACATTCCCTCTTCCAACACTTGAAAAAACAAAAATACAGACTATAGGAAAATGTCAATTCAATAGCAAATCATCCGAGCCCTGTTTTATTGACTCTGTTGTGTGTTCAGACTGAACAGCAGTGATGTGGATGGAGAGCCGATGTACATTCAGATGGTGACAGCGCTGGTTCTGCAGCTCATTCAGTGTGTGGTTAATCTGCCTTCAGACAAGGACTCGGATGAGGAGAATGACAGAAAGGTACGAGTTACATAGTTATTCAGATCTGTTGTAATCTTTTGGTTTTGATGTGCAACACAACATGTATAGTTTTAATTCTCAGACATAGCTTGATGTTTACCGCAGCTGCAGTTCACAAGAAATGCTACCAAAAAAGAAAAGTGAAAATGATCTGTATCATTTTACTTTATATGTTCAAGAATGCAATAAAAGAGCGTTTATTTAAAGTTTTTCTTCTTCATATTATTGTGAGTACCAAGAAAGTACTTCCTAAGAATGTATACCAGGGGTCATCAACTATTAGTCTCCTTTTGGGCCAGACTTCCAATAACAAAATCAAATAAAAGTCAAATTTTGGCTTAACATTATGTTTAATGTTTGTACTTTTTCTATTTCATTACAAAACTGAAGGCATTTTTTAGGCTCCAATCCCCTATACCACAGTCAACCACTAGGAGTATTTTGCCTCAACTCAATTAGGCTAAGTCAACTTTATTTATAGAGCACTTGAAAAACAAACACAGAGGAAGTGACAGGAAAGGGTCACCTAAAATGGCACCCTCAAAGACCATGAAACGCAAAGTTGATGTAGAAAACATGTCTTTCAATGATGACTGGACTGAAAATTACGCATTTATCATGCCAACCTTCCGAAATACGTCACCAGTATGCCTAATTTGCAGCTAAACTGTTGCTGTTGCAAAAGAGTACAATCTGCGCCGTCACCACCACACAAACATTCTAATTTCAAGGTTTCATATCCCGTCAGAGGTCGGTCAGAGAAAAATCGTCACATTAAAATGTCTACTCCTATGCAAGTGGCAGTATTACTCGAATTTAGCTGATCAAGAGAGAGTGAGCTGTGCATCCCTGCAGGCTGCTCAGGTGCTATGCAGACATTACCGGCCTTTCACCGAAAGTGAGATTTTGGATTTGCGCGTGGCCCGTTCACCATCAGCCCAAGCGGAGAATTCTCTACAAACGCTGTGAAAATGCTGCCATTAGAGGAGACGGCCATTTAGAGCCAGCTGGCAGAAATTCAGGCTGTAGGCGACATAAAGGCAGCTCTCCGTGGTGCTGAAAGCCTGCGCGCATTTTGGGTATCTTGTCCCGAGACCTATGACACATTGAAAACGCTGGCTATGTATGTGCTCACCATGTTCGGTTGAACCTACACCTGTGAAGCTGCATTCCCCATAGATGAACCCGATAAAAACGTACAAGAGAAAACGACTGTCAACCCAGTCTTTGGAGGACTGTTAGTGCACAAGTCTGACAGTGGCTAAGCCTGATGTTGAAAAAGTTGGTGTCAGAGGAGAATTGGAACTTTAGTCATTGATTAAGCACTGTGAGTAGCCCGTTTCAGCATTGTGATTTGAATTCAAGCCCAATTAACGTTTCATTTGACGTGCGAACATTATTTGTGAACCGTTTTGATCTGTTTATTTGCCATGCCATTTTAAGTTGTGTCAGATTGTTTTTCCTCCTTTTATAGTTCTGAGGAGTCTGCTAGTTTCAAGCATGTTGTTTAGACTTAGAAATAAATATATTATACAATTTTAAGGGCATGAGGAAAAGTTATGCGTTCGTTTTTTGTTTTTAAAACCTGTTTGAAACAATAAATGCTTAACGCCGCTTAGTCCGTCCTTGTCTGTCCTCATTTTGGAGTGTAGCCTATAGTCATAAATGGTGGTTATTCTGACAAGAGACTCGGTTGTTGTTATTTTTAGTTGCTTTAATCATTACTAATAATTTTCTTTTTGACCCTCACAATTTTGGAATCCAGTCACGGGCCTGATTAAGCCAGTTGATGATCAGTGATGTATACAGTGTTCCCAGGCTTCTTGAAAGTACTTTAATTTCAGACATATGAATTCAAAGGCCTAGAAAGTACTTAAAATGCCCGTTTCCACTGAGTGGTACAGTGCAGTACTGTTTGGGACGCTTTTACGGCTGTTTCCACTGTCAAAACGTGTACAGAACCGTACCATCCCACTTTCTCGGCACCCTTTGCAAAGGGTACCAAGGGTACCAAAAGGCAGAGCTAGACACGCAGCTGAACACTAATGGTTTACAGAGATACGTCATTCGCTTGCGCAACAAGCAGAATGAAAACAAAGGAACCTCCATGTTTTAAATAAACAGCCAAGACATTACACTGTAATAATATAAACATTATAAAAACAAGCCATAGTCACCCGAGCTTAAACAAACCTTGTCGTCGTCTTGATGAACAGCCACAAAGCCAAGAAAAACAAAATCTGTTGTGGCCTGATATTGTTTTTACGTGCCTGTCTAAAAGTGCGAGCAGTTTCACTTTGTTCAGAGAGCTCGCGATCTAAATATGGACTAAATGTCTGTTGTGTGTAATTTATCTGTAATTGGTAAGGTATCGGAAACTGTAAGGGTCTGTATGTGTTCATATATGCTGCATTTATGTATTCAATTTAATTGCAAATGTTTCGCAGTCATTGATCTGCAGTTATAATCAAATTATGTTCATAAAAAGGTTAGTAATAAACATTTATACACAAGTATTTATGTGTATAAAGCATCTGTTTAGTGAGAAGTGCTGTAGATATTTCCTCAAGCGAGATTGACATTGTCTGAAACTTTCTGCTGTAAACCACGCTCACCAAAAGAGTACCGTTGGTACCCTTTTAGCAGTGGAAACGCAAGCCTGATAAAGGTGGTGCTTACCGACCCGTACCGTACTGTACCACTCAGTGGAAACAGGCCAAAAAACAAACATGGGTTCTTGAAAGTGCTTGAATTTAAAGTTTATGGTGTCATGTCACCAATTATAATGTGCTGCTGTCAAAAACTGTACAAAGAAAATGATAAATTATTTATTTAAAAACCTTAAATGTTAGGGATGCATGATAAATCGGTGGCTGTGTCAATATCGGCTGATAAATTCTATTTTTAATGTTATCCTTGTTGGTCTGAAATTCAAACTTTTATGGTTTATAAGTTTTATATTTTTAAAATAGAATCATATAATATAATCACTATAAAATCTTCACTATGAAAACATAACATCTTAAAGATATTTATATTTATCAGCTAATATATCGGTTATCAGCCTCCAAATCTTAAGAGTTATGTTATCGATATCGGCCAAAAAAAAAATTCTGTGAGTCCCTATTAAATTTGAATCTTGTACAAAAATGATGACAAATAATGCACATTTTATCAGTATTTTAGAAACTCATTTTAATATTACCAGTATTGAATTCAACACATTTTAATAAAATTCTTTAAACATTGTAAAAGTTTTTGAAAGTGACATTCAAAACATCGTCATTACTATGACATTTTGATGTAAATGTCAGTTCTTATGTACAGGAATTACTTTTATGGTGCTACATATCCTGGCAGTGTGAATTACAAAGGAGCTTGATTTAAAATGAATACTGATTTAAAATGTCCTTGAATCTGATGTCCATGAAGGTGTTGGAACCCTGTGCATAACTTTGATATTTTCTTTTTTCCTTTTTTCTTTCAGGTTGATCATGATGTGCTAATCACAAACTCATATGAGACTGCAATGAGGACAGCACAAAACTTCCTCTCCGTTTTCCTCAAAAAGTAAGAAAAGTCTTTTGACATTATTCCAGCCACACGAGTTTACACACCATATAAACTCTAAGCCATCTGTATATAAGCAATGTCTTTCTAGAATCAATAAGACTTTGTCTAAATAGTGCGGCTATTAGATGAATGTGGAATGATGTCAATAAACGTAATTATTTAACATTATTTGTTTATTTTTCAATCTAAGGTGTGGTAGTAAGCAGGGTGAAGACGACTACAGGCCGCTCTTTGAGAACTTTGTTCAGGATCTCCTTTCTACGGTTAACAAACCTGATTGGCCGGCTGCAGAGCTACTGCTGAGCCTTCTGGGAAGGCTGCTGGTGAGTTCCGATTGATATTCACAGGTTGATTGCTGGGACACACACTTGAAAGCTGACATTATGCCCTGACTCCTCTCTGTAGGTTCATCAGTTCAGTAATAAGCAGACGGAGATGGCTCTGAGAGTGGCTTCTTTGGATTATCTGGGCACAGTGGCTGCGCGACTTCGCAAAGATGCCGTCACCAGCAAAATGGACCAGCGCTCCATCAACCGCATCCTCGGAGAGGTAAACAACAGAGTCTGTGTCATCACATGTGGGGCCAAATCAAATTGTTTTATTAGTTTTTAGTAGGGCTGCTTGATATTAGAAAAATCTGACATTGCATATTTAGTTTTGGTGCGATTAAATATTATTTACAATTTCACCGGTTAACTTGAAAACTGTTGGAAAAGAATGGAAAGAATGTATTCATTTAGAATGATTGGGATGATTTTGTAGAGGTGTAAATCATGCATAAAATTTAGTAATTGCAAGCAAGGTCAGCAAAGCAAAGATAAAAGTGAATTCAAGAGTGTTTTATGATTTCGGGGCAGTCAAGTAGCATTCAGGAAAAGACGGGGCCGGAATACGCCGGATCAGGCACCTCTGAAATCTGATCTGGCACCTCATTTTTCCGATCCCCTTCCTCAACAGCCCTCATTCCCCGTCTGCTCTTTACTTTCACTTTCTTTCGCGACTTCCCAACCCCTTCACTTTCATCTGCGACAGCCCTCCATCATGTACCACCAAACATCCCCAGTCCCCCCCCTCTTCACTTTGGTGCACGACACCTCTCCATCCTCAGGTAACATGCCGGATCTGTCACCCCGATCTCTTCCGGGACCTTGCAATTCACAAATTAAGCATTAAGCATATACTGAATATATAATAACTGAATAAAATAATTCTTCATTAAAGTTACAAGCAGTAAAATTTCTTGTGCCGGAACACATTAAACTCTGTCAGGCCTTAAAAACATGTGCAAATGAAAAAAATTCTCTCCATTTGGTTGAACACAATTCTCATGTGTTCGGTTTCTCCTGTTCAGCTATTATCATAGCTCAACATTGCACATCCTGCGATGGGACCATTGCCATATCGATGCTGAAATGATATATTGTGCAGCCCTAGTTTTTAAATTTTTATTACCTGTAATATTAATGACAATTAAAATTCAGAAAGCTTGTCTAATAACTAAAGTTACTCGGTAAAGCATAAACCTTTGTGTTAAATGGACAATTCAATGTTCTTTTCTCTTTACTACTTCTGTAATTATATTATTATGAATTCAGATTACATTTTTATTTGGTTGTACGAAAACAGAAAATATAGTGTGAACATTCCTAAAAAAAATGTTTAATTTATTATTATTGTTGTTGTTAATACTTTGAGAAGTACTTTCCACTGTATAATAGTATTAATCTCTTACAATTTCTTCAAGTAAACTGGTATTTGGATGAATATTTTACATGATACGATTGTTTTTCTCGTATAAAATAGTAAAATGCTCAGCAGCTCTGCTGACTATGTCCTCGGTCTTTTTGTGGTTTATCATTCACAACACTAGTCCATTTCTCAGTTCGTTTAGGTGTATAAGCCTACTTCTAATCATCTTTGTTCATCTAAAATCTGCATAAACAGTAAATAAAATATTTAACCCAATTCTGTCCACATGGTGTAAATCAAAGGACACTGTAGATAGACGACTGAATGAACTACTGTTTGGTGTTTTACAGAACTCAGGCAGCGATGAGATTCAGCAGTTGCAAAAGGCTCTGCTGAATTACCTGGATGAGAATGTGGAGACTGACCCATTTCTCTTGGTGAGACGTGTTAAAAAGGTCATCTTTACCACCCAAAAAACACCCCTCAAACTTTTGTTTTTAATATTTTCATGATGTCTCCAACAGTTTGCAAGGAAGTTTTACCTTGCGCAGTGGTACAGGGACACCAGCACTGAGACTGAGAAAGCCATGAAATCTCAGAGGGACGACGATTCGTCTGATGGGCCTCACCACGCTAAAGACGTCGAGACCACTAGTGAGATCTTGCAGAAAGCTGAAGCTCGCAAGAAGTTCCTCCGGTCTGTTATTAAGACCACGGCATCGAAATTCAGCTCACTGAGGTAACTTTAAACCCCTAAAACACGTTAAATAGTGAAAGTGCCACAATATTGCTGTTTGTGAATGTAATAAAAATTGCAAAGGGATTGTAGGGGTATTTTACAGTTTAAACACAAAAACCGGAAGAGCCGGAGTCAGAGATTCAATTGAAAAAAATGACTGAAGATAGTTTGCAGTTTCATCAGCAGAAGCCAACTTCAACACTTGCTATTAAGCTCTGCTTACAATCTCAAAACACCAACAAGTATACTCTTACATAACCTCATTAACTGTGTCATACATATAGTTGCTTTAACCTGATTGGTTAAAACAGAGATAGACTTTTCCATCTGCATGTGTACAATATCTAAAGCATAAAACCATCTGATCGCTACTTCAGAGCTGACCCTAGATCTGTGAAATGATCCAAAAATGAATAGAACACACACACACAAAATACAATCTGTTTCCCAAGGCTTAGTGTACTCCCTGCAGTCTTACCAAAACTGGTTAAAAAACGGCATAATCTACATCCATACTGGCAACTTGCATATAAAGGAATTACCTTTAAAAGATTTAACACAAAATGTGTAAACGGTTGTTTCCAATTCTCCAAGCATTCAGTTCCACTCAAGAGGTCTCCATGAGCTCTGACCTGGCTTAGTAGATCCTGAGGAAACAAATCATTTGGCACACTGAAAAGCAATCACACATTATTCTAGTTTTATCGGAAGCGGGATGACACTAAGGTCATCATTTAATCTAGGCTCCTAAACATTCAACTTTATTAATAATCATAAGTACATAAAGGATATGTGGTACTCTATCCTGGAGCGGACATCCATCAGAAAATTCCACCATCAGGATGATAAATGCAGTTTTTGTCTCTCAAAAGGAAGAAGTTATTACTGCCTGGAATCTGACCAATCAGAGCAAAGCAGGCTCTTAGGAAGGTGGGGTTTAGAAAGACCAAATCCTTGAACCAGCTGTTTCAGATGATGTGGTAAATAGAGCTGATGCTAAAGTGTATCTTATAAGAAAAAAATGAAGTATTTTTTGGGCTTAAATGGATGTAATCCTATTTTCAGACCTCCAAAACAAAATTAGTATCCTTATTATAGCATAACAGGGGTCATGATGTCCACTACATTCATTCCTTCATGGCGGGGCGCCACACCAAAATGCATCCCTCCACGGCTACATTACAGCTTCCCATTCAAAACATTTAGTCACTGTTGTTGTTTTTAATAGCGGATTATAATTGCAGCAAAACATATTAAAAGGTAAGTAAATTATTACAGCGCAAAGTTTTTTGTAATCGTAGTGCTGTGCGTCATTTGTTAAACCCTTTAAGGTTACGTGCTGACTGACTGACTGACTGACAGGTGCGTAATGCGTGAAGCCAGCAAACACGAGTTTGTCGCCTTTTCACTTAACTTCAGGACGCATAAATGCCGCTTTGTAGGTCTGTTGGAGACATTCATAAATATTCCTAGAAAATCTAATAAATGTAATAAATCACTACATAAGCGTGCTAAATTGCACTTCAGCAGCGTATATTTGAGGAAGCGTGCAAGAAGTTTTGTGCACAAGCAGAGGAAATCAGCGCGCAAGCACACTCGTATTACACATTATTACGATCTTGACTTCTAATACCGTGCTCACGACATTTCTACATTTGTCATTGAAATAACGCCACAGGTAGTTGGTAGATTTGTGCAAAAGGTCT
Source organism: Danio rerio (assembly GCF_052040795.2). NCBI lineage: Eukaryota > Metazoa > Chordata > Actinopteri > Cypriniformes > Danionidae > Danio > Danio rerio. The sequence goes on along the minus strand of NC_141030.1, from coordinate 40,205,725 downwards.
GCCGCCACAGCTGGAAAACTGCTAGAGGAAACATTGGGGGCACTTTCATGATGATTGGACTACATTTAGAAGTGTTTTATCATCTCCTGTGCTTTTTTTTTTCATCAGAGTAAACTCGGATACTGTGGACTATGAGGACTCGTGTCTCATTGTGCGATATCTGGCCTCCATGAGGCCGTTTGCACAGAGCTTTGATATTTATCTCACACAGGTCAGTGGTCATCACATCTCCCAGTTTTTTCTATTCTGTTTGCATCTTGATATTTCTGAAGACATTGTTTCTTTACTCTTATTTTCTTCTCGTCATTTTGGGTTTATTTAATTGTGTGTTTGTTTGTAGAGATACTACTATATTGTTTAATTATTATACACCGTTAATTAATGTTTTTCTGGTAATCATTTAAAATGTTATTACTGTATTTTCTGAAAAAATCAAGTTACACATAAATATAAATTGAACTTATTATAAATGTAGAGTTAACTGAATTCAGAGAATTAACAGAAGGAACTGCAACACGTTAATTGCATTATAAGACTTCAGCAGTTTGCGACTTATACATTGACGGTTGTTTGGTAATGCATGCTTCAGTGAATCAAATTACTGAATGTTTTTAAATTACATCTAACTGATTAATAAAATGTAGATGTTTTTAGGGTCCCACTTTATATTAAGTGTCCCTAACTACTATGTACTTAAATCAAAAAATAAATACAATGTACTTACTTTGTTTATAATGTATTTGAGAACACTTGTGGTGCTTTTGAGTTGGAATAGAGGTTGAGTTATGAACAGGTTTGTTGGTATGGGTTGGTTTAAGGGTGGGTTAAGGTGTAAGGGATGGTCAACAGTGTATTTACAAATGTAAATACAGAAGTTAATCACAGATGTATTTACGTACATGTATTTAATCAAGCATAAGTACACAGTAAATACATGTATTTACACAATAAGTACATTGTAACAAACTATTAATTCCTGTGTAAGTACATAATAGTTAAGGCCACTTAATATAAAGTGGGACCATTTTTAGTGTTTTGAGGGATATTTAGTGACTATTTTAGAGGTTGCTGTAGGTCAAACTGTACAAATTATGTCTAAATGTTTCTTCCAGACTGCTGAATTATATTTGTCCTAGTTTCGATTGGCGCGATTATGCATTCACTATGGTATAAACCATTTTAGGGGTGATCAAATGTATATTTATACTATACATTTTCAATTATTAATATTTAAGATATAGATCAGAGATCAGGGAAAGCTATTTCTTATTATTAAAGGGCTGACCTCCCCTCCATACATCTTGTTTTGATGTCCTTCAGGGGATCAAGCGTTAATTAGGGGGGTTGGTGGGGGGTGTCAGTCCCCCCTAACCCCCCCCCTGTAATTCGCACCCTGGACTTCGGAATATAAGTTGCAGCAAATGTGAGATGTTAAAAAATGTGACTCAAACATATAATACTCTTGTTATCCATAGATAGCCATTGATACTAATAAAGTGTTACGTTATAATGTAAATGAAATATATTTGTATCTCAGTAACACACCTCCTCGTTTTCACCTGCAGATCTTGAGAGTTCTCGGTGAAAGTGCCATTGCAGTGAGAACTAAAGCGATGAAGTGTCTTTCTGAAGTGGTGGCAGTGGATCCCAGTATTCTTGCGCGGGTGAGTGCTGTTTGCAAACAATACTGTACAGATCTGAAGCTTTTTGGTGTTCTCGTTTTCACTTTTTCTAATGCTCTGCAGCTGGACATGCAGCGGGGCGTCCATGGGCGATTGATGGACAACTCCACCAGTGTGAGAGAAGCTGCAGTCGAGCTGCTGGGACGCTTCGTTCTGAGCCGACCGCAGCTCACTGAGCAGTATTACGACATGCTGATCGAGCGCATCCTGGTTTGTGTTTTTTCTGAGCACTTTTACAAATCTGAATTGCAGCATTTTACAGTCAACTTGGTTTTTGCATAATAACTCCAAAACTGTTTATTCAACATTTGTCTTAAAAAAAAAACAATTTTACAAGTCTTCTAGAGTTAAACAGATGAGTTCTACCATTTTTAAATCCATTCTGATGATCTCTGGGTCTGGCGGGAGCACTTTAAGCGTAGCTTAGTATATGTATAATGGAATGCATGCAGTTATTTCCAGATAGCAGTGAAAAGCGATTGATTTGCATGTTGGTTTAAACTGATGCATGTGTTTTTTTCAGGACACGGGCATTAGCGTGAGGAAAAGAGTTATTAAAATCCTGCGAGACATCTGTCTGGAGCAGCCCACCTTCAACAAGGTCACGGAAATGTGTGTGAAGATGATCAGGAGGGTCAATGACGAAGAAGGCATCAAGGTTTGTCATGTTTCTCTCTTCTAAAACGTCTGTTTATGCATGTAAAGTTTATGGAGATCATTTATCATCAATTGATAATGGGAAAAAGTCTTTTTAACAAAGTAATTAGTTATTTATATTAGGGTTAAAGATGTTTTTATGGATGCATTAAAATATTTTTACAGAGGTGATTATTTATTTTTTTTGTATGCATAGAAAGCGTATTTATGCTTAAAGGTGCTGTATGTAAGTTTTTGACTGTTCTAAAACATAAAAATACCATAATATGTTTGTAGATATTTAAGAAACATGCTAGGTGAACATTCTTGTTTATCTGAAAAAACACTGCAGATATTCTGCTTTGAAAATGTGAGGTTTTTTTTCAATTCACCTTTATTTGTATAGCGCTTTTACAATGTAGATTGTGTCAAAGCAGCTTCACATAAAGGATCATAGTAAATTGGAACAGAGTAGTTCAGTCTCTCAAAGAATGCACTGATGATCAAAATGCCACCTCCGGTGGACAGTAGCAGCCTTTAATATGAGACAGATTCAGGTTATTAATTAGCAAATAAAGTAGATATTATGAACGTAAACATTAGGTGAGCAGGTTACATTGTAACCTCGTGTCCTAACAATACGCTACGTGATGAGATTTGCAGTGATAAGCAATTTGTCTGTTTGCACCAGACTAAACATGGCGGAAATTTAAATACAGCCATTCAGAAGCACAGAATAGTGCACTTACTGCACTCAACAAAATTGTAAAGTTTATTATGTAATTAATACATATTAAACCTATTCAACATTATTAAATGTAGATGCTGAATCACTGATATGCGTTGAGTTGCACTGAGTCACAGTTCTGAAGTCTTATTTCAAATGATTTACTTTATTTTCATAAGATCTGAGGTGAACTATCTGCTGCTGCTTTCAGTAGTATGGCAATAAATGTCATGTCAAATGGCATTCAAACTCGCGTTATTAGCATTTAACACTGAATAAAGCACATGAGGTTTACCTGAGTTGTTGTTTAGCTGCAAGAAATAGAAGCCGTTTCTAAAGCATACATTTCAGGTGTTGGTTAGGACCTCTTTTTGATATTGAAAATATATCTTCTATCGTGTACTTTTGTTTTTAGTTAGAACAAGACTTAACACAGTCTTTAGGCTCGATATTCAGGCACACTCCTGTTGGTGTCTTCAATCTGGCAACCTGCGCTTGCGTGTTTTGAGCCAGACATGCAATACCTAGTTCAACCACTGGGTGTCCACCTTACACACCTTTAAATAAACCTCTGCTTTTATGTTTTTAGTGTCAAGTTTAAAATGACAATTCTTTTAAATTGAGTTTTTTTCATTTGTCATTAAATAAATATTGTTCTAAATATACTTGACATTATTTTGGTTTGTAAACTATTGTTATATTAATAACATATTAGTAGTCATTTTTACCTTTTGGTAAAAATGGTTGGTTTTAGTCTTAATTTTTTTTGCTCAGAAAAAATGTGAAACAGGACATATATCTACTGAAAATTAAACTATTACGAAAAGTGTTTTTTTTTGCAATTGTATATCTAAGATGCTATTCAACATTTATCCATTGCTTTTTAAAATTAAATAATATTGCCTCGTTATAACCAAGAAAAACTATTTTACTGTCTTGTGCAGAAATTGGTGAATGAAACGTTTCAGAAGCTCTGGTTCACTCCTACGCCCAATCACGATAAAGAGGCCATGACGCGCAAGATTCTCAACATCACAGACGTGGTAAGGACCTGCAAAATTCATCTGCAAACCCCAAAACGTGTGTTGTAATACATTAAGTTTAAGAACACATTATGTCCCGCTGACGTGAGTCATTGTCTCTCAGGTCGCTGCCTGCAGGGACTCCGGTTACGACTGGTTCGAGCAGCTGCTTCAGAATGTAAGTTGCCCATTAATGGGATTTGTTTTTCCAATGTTTAGTAGTTTTTAATTCAATTTAGAGGTTATTTGAAACAGTAAAGTACAGCTTTTGCGGCGGCTGTGACCTAATTGTTTCTGAGTTGTGCTTGTAACCTAGAGGTTGTTGGTTTGATTCCCGGTTCTGGCAGGAATAGGAGATTTTCACATTAGTCAGTATTGATAATTATCATGAGTAAAGTTTTTTAATCTATTTTAGAGCAAATTACAGTAAAAAAAGACAATAGCAATTATTATCCACATATAGTGAAATAAAAAAAAATATATCGTTATTAGGGATGCAACGATTAACTGATTTTACTATTACTGTGCATTAAATTATCACAGTTAAATAATCGTAAAGGCTTCTCAACACCGCGTTTCTTTTGCACAGATACATATAATAACGAGCAATGATTGACCTGAGCTCAAACAAATCTTGTCATCGTCTTGATGAACAGCCACAAAGCCAAGAAGAATAGCTGAATCTACCCTGTGCCTCATTGTTGTTTGCAAGTCGTCTACAGCGCGAGCGGTTTCACTTTCTCGGGAGAGCTCGTCTGCCTGTCTATATTTAAAAAGGCAAACTTTTTTAGCTAATGATAATAACGTTGGCGTGATTATCAAAGTGCTTTTTGACATCTGATCATTTTTAGAAACAGATTATTACAAATTATTAAAATAATTATGTATGTATAAACACAGATTATAACAACAGCTCATTTAAATACTTAGCTAATATGTAGCTTAGATTTATATTAGAAAAATACCACTTTTTATTTATTCTTATTTTTATTCATTTATTTATAGATCATTCTCTCATTTATTTTCAGTGTAAAATTATTACTTAATTTTAAAATACATTTTTTTCACTTATTTTTAAGCCCAAAGAGAGAAATGGACTATTGTTTTTTTTTTTTTTTATCATTTTCTGCTGTATTATGTGGTTACTGCGCAGCAATAAATAACACTTTAAAATAAAAGTAGAATGCATAATAATCGTGATACCCATAATTATTCTCAGACTGTAATTGTACAACCAAAGCCTATACTCGTTGCATCCCTAATCAAAAGTAATGTTGTAGGAATTAATGCATTTTTATATAGAATATGCTGGTTCCCATTTTAAAGGTGTAGTTCATTTAAAAATGAATACTCTGTCATAATTTACTCTTGTTTAAAAAGTTTATGAGTTTCTTTCTTCTATTGAACACAAAAGAAAATACTTAGAAAAATGTTAGAAACCTGTGACCATTGACTTCCATATTTGTTTTTCTTAGCATGAAATTCAATGGTTACAGGTTTTCAGCTTTCTTCAAAATATCTCCTTTACTGTTCAATGGAAGAAATAAACTCATAAAGGTTTGGAACAAGTAAAGGATGAGTACATTTTCATTTTTGGGTGAACTATACCTTTAAATGACTTCTTTGGCTGTGAAATTTTAGTTAGAATTCATCGAAATGCAATGACATTTTTAGTCCCTGCATACTCTAGAAGAAATGTGTAAAGCAATGAACCTTATTTCAGAAAGACTAACCATTGATGTAATCTCTGTTGTCAGCTGTTAAAATCAGAGGAGGACGCCTCATACAAACCGGCCAGGAAGGCTTGTGCTCAGCTGGTGGACAGTCTTGTGGAGCACATTCTGAAATATGAGGAGTCTCTCGCTGGTACGGCCTGCATTAAATTATGAAGCCGAGGATTTACCTTAGCTGAAGTTTCGCTGAGTTTTGTTGTCTTGTTGTTTTGCAGACTGTGAGAATAAGGGGTTGACGTCCAATCGCTTAGTGGCTTGTATCACAACACTGTACCTGTTCAGCAAAATCCGACCGCATCTGATGGTGAAACATGCCATGACTATGCAGCCCTACCTGACCACAAAGTGTAACGTGAGTATTGCTTTTGAGAAACCTGACGGATTTAAAGAGGAACTATTATGCAAAATATCACTTTTATAAGGGGTTTAAACACAGTTATGTGGTGACAGTCTGCGAATATAACCAGTTTCTATTGGTAAAAATATATTAATTACATTTTTTTATAGTCACATTTGATTGTCCGCAGAAACTTTTTGATTGACATTCCCCCTTTGTATGTGTCATCAGAGGGCAAAGCCCAGCCCACTATTGAAAATCTTTCCCTCATTACCACAGGATGTTTTGAATCTGCCACTATGCTGACACATAGACATTTGTAGCTCCACCCTCTTTTAAAAATAGCAAATTTCATTTGAATTTAAAGCAACAGTCACCATAATCGCAAAGTTAGGATCACAGCCTAAAAAGGATTGTTTCAAAGAGTTATAAAACATCATTTGCAAAGTATTTTGAGCTGACGCTTCACATACGCACTCTAGGGACATCAGAGACTTATTTTACATAATTACCTAATAAGCCCCCTTTGAATTGTCTTGTGTTGCCATCTTGAGGCGGGAGAGTGATGGTGCGCTGTGTGTGTCTTATGTTTTGCAGACTCAGAGTGATTTTATGGTGATCTGTAATGTGGCGAAAATCCTGGAGCTTGTTGTTCCTTTGATGGACCATCCGAGTGAAAGCTTCCTCACCACTATCGAAGAAGACCTGATGAAACTCATCATAAAATACGGCATGACGGTCAGTTAAAGTGTTAATTTAGTTTTAGTTTTGACCTAAATGTGATTTGATTATTACACGTCAACTTATAGCCAAAACGAATAAAAATTACACACAAAACTTTGTTCTGAACTGTAATAGTTTATTTAATCAAACCTAATGCTGACAGAAACGAAACAACTGATGGAGTATACACTAACCTGCACATTATTCAGTCACAAGATGGCGCCATACAGTCAAAAATGCAAAGCAAACAGAAACAAAAACAGCTGATGGAGTATACACTAACCTGCACATTATTCAGTTACAAGATGGCACTTAACAGTCAAAAACGCAAAGCGAACAGAAACAAAAACAGCTGATGGAGTATACACTAACCTTCGCATTATTCAGTCACATGATAGTGCCAAACACTCAGAAATACCAAAGCTGATAGAAACAAAAATTGTTAAATTGAGCATAGACTTGCCTACATAATACTTTTAAAGAAGACCGACAACCAACAGTCAAAAACAGCACGTGACAAATAAACATTTGACTAAAGAATATAGATGTAAACATATGAATACGAACGTATAATTTTAGAATAACATGCCTTGAAATGTCGCTACTGACCAATCAGAATCAAGTATTCCAAACCACCATGTAATAAATCAAAATTATGAATCCAGAACCCTTTTAAACCATGTGTTTACTGTCTATCACCTTTTAAATGCAAGAATGTACCACTTGAGTGCACACACACACACACACAAAATGTATATAACTTTATTTAGATCAACTGGGGCAACTGATAATTTGGGCAAGCCCTAATAAAGAAGGGGGTACTCCAAAGGAAAGTTGGATAACTCTTAATTTTCACATGCCATCAAGTCTATACTTATTCCCTAAACATGCAGACTAAAGGTTTAAGCGTTACCATTATGCAGTCATCTTTATGTTCCTCAGGTTGTGCAGCACTGTGTGAGTTGTCTTGGCGCAGTCGTCAATAGGGTGACCCATAACTACAAGTTTGTCTGGTCTTGTTTCAACCGCTACTATGGTGAGTAAAGTCTGACTGTTTGCACTGATCTGTGATTTCTCAGACTGTCGGTCACTTGAATATTCTTCTTCTTGGATATGCAGGAGCACTGAGCAAGCTGAAGATGCAGCATCAGGAGGACCCCAACAGCACGGTCCTGGTCTCTAATAAACCTGCACTGCTGCGCTCGCTCTTCACCGTCGGTGCGCTGTGCAGACATTTCGACTTCGACCAGGAGGAGTTCAAAGGAAGTAATAAGGTCAGACTCTTAATCATGGGATGCTACTTCTGGGTTTTTAATTGGAGTAAATATAATTAGACTTTAATTCAAGATGACTGTCAATTATGTGGTCAGTACTTGCATATGACAAACTAATACGTCTATTTATTTATTTATTTATTTAAATCAACTAAGCATTTTTTTTTTCAGTTAATTTCACAATATCTAATAGTTCTTTAAGGATCAAGACAACCAAAAACAACATTATTCAGGATTGTAATTTATTACAGATTTCCTAATTTTATGTGGGATGCACTCTGTATATAATATTATACAATGATAATGTGTGGGTCTTTAATGTGCCCCTACTAATATACAAGATGATGACTTTCGCTTTTGAATTCAACAGTGCATGCACTGCACAAGTTAGTGTTCGGATAGTGTTCCACCTAGTGGATCGGATAATTTCGCTTGTGTATATACTTTAAAATGTTACAATAAAAACAACTCTTCATGTGCTCTCTAGACACTATACATAGTTCTATACTCATTGCTGTGCTGTTTTTTATTTAAAAATTACTTTTTTTTTTTTTTTTAAATTGTCATTAGTCGTTTTTAAAAAGTCTTTAAAAAGTCTTACATTTGCCCTCCTAATACCTGTAGGAACATGTTTTATGCTCTTAACAGTATAGTTAAATATATAAATGAATTTGTTTAATTGTTTATTCTTTAAATCACTTAATGCTTTTGTATTTTAGTTACAAAACATAAAATTACTCAGATTTAAGTGTGAAGAAAACTTAGTATGAAGTCTTATGAAGTAAATTATAATGAATTTATTATATTACTAGTGTTACAAATAAGGTAATTATTATTCTCTCTCTCTCTATGTATATACATTTATATGTGTATATACACTCAACGGCCACTTTATTAGGTACAACTTACTACAGGGGTGTCCAAACTCGGTCCTGGAGGGCCGGTGTCCTGCAGATTTTAGCTCCAACTTGCCTCAACACACCTGCAGGGATGTTTCTACAAAGCCTAATAAGAGCTTGATAAGCTAGCCCAGGTGTGTCTGATTGGGGTTGGAACTAAACTTTGCAGGACACCGGCCCTCCAGGACCGAGTTTGGACATGCCTCACTTACTAGTACTGGGTTGGACCCTCTTTTGCCTTCAGAATGGCATTAATCCTTTGTAGCAAAGATTCAACAAGGTACTAGAAATATTCCTCAGAGATTTCGGTCCATATTGGCATGAAAGCATCACGCAGTTGCTGCAGATTTGTCAGCTGAACATCCATGATGCAAATCTCCTGTTCCACCACATCCCAAAAGTGCTCTATTGGATTGAGATCTGGTGACAGTGGAGGCCATTTGAGTACAGTATCCTGCTGAATGTAGCCATCAGAAGATGGGTACACTGTGGTCATAAAGGGATGGACATGGTCAGCAATAATACTCAGGTAGGCTGTGGCGTTGATATGATGCTTAATTGGTACTAACGGGCCAAAAGTGTGCCAAGACAATATCCCCCACACCATTACACCACCACCAGCCTGAATTGTTAATACTAGGCTGGATGGTTCCATGCTTTCATGTTGTTTGCGCCAAATCCTGACCCTACCATTCAAATGCCGCAGCAGAAATCAAGACTCATCAGACCAGGCAACATTTTTCCAACTAACTAATTTTGTTGAGCCTGGGCAAATTGTAGCCTGTTCTTAGCTGACAGTAGTCGCACCCGGTGTGATTTTTCTGCTGTTGTAGCCCATCTGTCTCAAAGTTGGATGTTATGTGTGTTCAGAGATGCTCTTCTGCATACCTCGGTTGTAACAAGTGGTTATTTGAGTCAATGTTGGCTTTCTATCAGCTCGGCCCAGTCTGGCTATTCTCTTCAACAAGGCATTTGCACCCACCAAACTGCTGCTTACTGGATGTTTTCTCTGTGTTGGACCATTCTCTCAGTTTGAACTGCAGCAGATCGTCTTGATCATGTCTACAAGCTAGTTTACTTGGATACCAGAAATGTTTATAGATATTAGAAAAATAGAGATTTATTTTAAATAATTAGTATACAGTATGTGAAACAGTATTTAAACAGTACGTGCTTTGAAAAAATAATGCAAACCATTAGCCTAAAATGTTGTAAAAATATCCTCAGCTAATGTTATCATAAGTATGAGGAATGTCATGTAATCAGAAATACTCGTCTTGTCTTTCAGGTGGTCATAAAGGACAAGGTGCTAGAGCTGCTGCTGTATTTCACTAAGAACGATGATGAGGAGGTGCAAACCAAAGCCATCATTGGTCTAGGTAAACATCTGCTCTCCATAAACACTGAAATTCTTGACTGCATTCGCAATGAATAAACCATGGTCTGTTGGTTCTGCAGGGTTTCTGTTCATCCAGGACCCAGGACTCATGTTTGTTACAGAGGTGAAAAACCTCTACAACACCCTCTTGGCCGACAGGAAGACATCAGTGAATCTGAAGATTCAGGTGTTGAAGAACCTGCAGACATACCTGCAGGAGGAGGATTCCCGAATGCAGGAGGCCGACAGAGAGTGTGAGTCTCACTTACACAACACACACTTCTGTTCTCAGTGCAGTAATAGCTAGAATTGCACCATTCAGGATAAATTGACAGTCATGGTTTTCTGTATCAAGTAATACGATCATGATTCTGAATTGAAAACAAATCATGATCAGTTATATGGAGAGGTTAATTACTGCATTAACAATTAATCCATTTAAATGAATTATTAAAAAGTCATTACTTTGATCAAGAAAAGTAAAAGGTTTGATAATAGTGATAAAAAATAAGTTTCTAATTATTTTCTGATCTATTGTCTTTTCTATGTCTTTTATAAATATATAAAGAAATTCACATTCTAGTCTATTTTTTGTTCTATCATTTTACATATAAAATACTTAAATACTTTTTTATTAAAGAAACTTTTCTTCATATGCATTTCTGTATTATGCAAGGTGTATTTATCTGTTTTCTTTATGTATTTATTAAAAAACAATACAAAACTTTTCTGTAGTGTATATTAGAAGGATTTCTGGAGGTTTGTGTGACTGGCTTAATGATGCTAAAAAATGAAATGACAGGAATAAATTACATTTTAAATTATTGTCTAATACGTTTTTCTTTTTTTATTTATTTTTAATAGTATATATATATATATATATATATATATATATTATTCACAAAGACAGTCTCAAGCCTGGTTTATACTTCTGCGTCAAGTGACCGGCGTAACCCACGACGCATGCAACACGCGTAGCTGTGCATTATACTTCTGCGCGCTGTTTCTGTTGGTCTGCATTAACACTTCCAAAACGCTAGTCGGCAGTGAGGTGTTAATGCTCCTCTGTGTCGAGTTTCTTCGCTGGTGTTTTGTTCTTTCTGAACGCTTCCGGGATGTACAAGTGGCTCAAACTCATTTTGAGGCAGGAACTGGCAGACGTGCAACAACTTTAACTATGAGGTAAACACAAAACAAAACTTTCCATACGGAGCTCCTTCACGGGACTCCACACCTGTAAACAATCGCTCCATCAGACTAGTAAGTACTACCAAGCCGACTAATCACAGAGCTTGCGATACGCAGCGTTGCAACGTGTAGTTACATTTTTTGGGTGGTGCACGTCGGCCACGGCGTAGGGCTATGCGTCAATGCGTAGGCTACGCTGTGGCATACGTGTGCGCTTGACGCAGAAGTATAAATCAGCCTTTAATCATGCAAATCTAGAGCTGGATTCTGGTCTGATTGTGTCTGTATTCTCTGTGCAGGGAACAAATTGTCCAAGAAGGAGGACCTGAAGGAAATGGGCGACATCTCGTCCGGCATGAGCAGCTCCATCATGCAGCTCTACCTCAAGCAGGTGCTGGAGGCTTTCTTCCACACGCAATCCAGCGTCAGACACTACGCCCTCAACGTCATCGCCCTAACACTTAATCAGGGGCTCATTCACCCTGTACAGGTACATATCAACACTCCATGTTTCTGGAAAACATCTTGCCATTCCTAATGTGCTTCACACAAAATAAAATTCTGTCAAATAGAGGTGTTAAAATGAATTGTTTCTTCGATGCACAGTAATGCATCGAAGATGAAATAAATAAATAAGACTTTCTCCAGAAGAAAAAACATTATAGGAAATACTGTGAAAATGTCCTTCCTCTGTTAAACATAATTTGGGGAAATATTTGAAAAAGAAAAGAAAATTCAGAGGGGGTGAATAATTCTGACTTCAACTGTATATTGTAATATCTGCTGAAGGAGTAAATGTAAACGTCCCACGCTACACAGACCCTCCTGAAGTGACCCTCTCAGTGTCCTGAGTTTAATATCTTATTTTCTCCATCAGTGTGTCCCATATTTGATTGCGATGGGAACCGATTCAGAGCCCACAATGAGGAATAAAGCTGATCAACAGTTGGTGGAGATTGACAAGAAGTACACAGGCTTCATTCATGTGAGTGGTTTTGAACAGCAAACATGCATTTGTTATTTACAGTGACGCAATACGTAATACGTTTATCAAGAACTCAGTCTATAAAATGCTTACTTAAATGACCACTATGTTACAAAGCAGGGTTAAAATAGCTCTAAAACTAAAATCTGTAGTTTAAAAAAGGGGCTTAAGATTAAACTGAATTAAAATGAATAGAGAGCACCACAAACTGAAGTTATTGTAGGTAACTAAAGCAAAGATAATGAAAAAAAACTGGAATAACGTACTTAAGTAAAACTAAAACCCCAATTTTGTTAATTGTAATAAGCGTTAATTATTAAAAAATGGACTTATTTCATTTTAGCCAAATCAAAATTTGCTTTAACAACATTTATTTCACTTACAATAATTGTAGCTAAAGTAAAAGTAAATAAGAAAACTAAAACAATGTAGTCATAGATATACATTTAAAAAATCTATAACATATAAAAATGACAAAAAAAGAAGAAACAACTATCGCTAAAACTTATGCCAAAAAATATGAAAAAAGAAAGTTGGATTGATAGTTGCCATGGTAAAATGCTTCAAGTTTTAGGGCAAAATAGATTAAGTAAAATAATTAAAACTGGGATAAAATTAGCAAAAGCAATTTGTTTTATTTAATCAAAAAATGTGTTTTTATATCTATACTAAAATAGGACAAAATTAACAGCTAGTTTTCCAAGCAACATTTCTAATTTCTATCAACATAATGTAATAAATAAACTGATATAAAACTAATTAAAGTAATTTACTGTAGTAATTTCTTATAGCAGTAACTGATAAATTCACAAAAAAAACTAATTTAGTTTTAAATTAATCTCAATAATGCTAAAACAACATCATAACATATTTTATTCCAGCTAGTTGGCAAGACCTATTTTTTCTTTTCCTGTACTCAAATACTTCAATTATACATAAAAAAAACAAACATTAAAAATCTAAAATAAAGTAAAAATTGAATAAAAATTACAATAAAACTTTAATTGTAAACTTTAATGTAACCAAATGAATTTGAAAAACCATACCAAACTGATTTAATAAACTGATAAAAATAGCATCATTACGAATTTATTTCAGCTAAAAATACATAATTTATACAAAAACATTGCAAGTCTAAAATAAAGTAATACTTGAATAAAAATTACAATAATACTTAAAAAAAATAAACCAAATAAATTTAAAAATCATAACGAACTGATTTAATGAACTGATAAAATAACATCATTACGAATTTATTTTATTTCAGCTAGTTGGCAAGGCACATTTTCCCCTTTCTTTTACTTGAATATTTAAACTATACAAAAAAAAATACTACAATAAAAAATCTAAAATAAAGTTAAACTTACACTTACAATAATAACTTACAATAAAACTTTAACAAATAAACCAAATAAATAAAAAAAATCATAACGCACTGATAAAATAGCCTCATAACAAACTTATTTTATTTCAGCTAGTTGGCAAAGCACGTTTCATTTTCTTTTACTAAAATACTTGAAATATACTAAAATTAAAATAATAATAATTACAAATTTATTCAAATGAAGTAAAACTTAAATTAAAATTACAATAAAACTTAAAAAATAAACTAAAGCAAATAAAATGATGAAATCTGCATGAATGATAAGATCAAGACTTGAAGAGATTATGCCAACCATCGAAGACTTTACGGACAACACACACACTCTTAAACACATATCATTGAACATGTACACATGGACATCACCCATATACCATGTAACTGCAGGTTAACTGTGTTTATATATATATATATATATATATATATATATATATATATACATACATGGATATATATATATGTGTGTGTGTGTGCGTGCGTGCGTGCGTGCGTGCGTGCGTGCGTGCGTACACACGTACACACACACACACACACACACACACACACATATATATATATATATATATACACATATATACATATATATATATATATATATATATATATATATACATATAATAACTTCAACTGTTAAAAGCTATTAGTTACTAGTTAATTAATGAAAGATTTACTTATGGTATCTAATAGCCTTATTTTGATTGTAATGCAATAATGTCCACCTTTTGTTAAGCTGCATTGAAACAATAATTAATGTGAAAAGTGCTATACAATTACAATTGAATTGAATGATGGTGTCGTCCAATTAGATGAAGGCAGTGGCGGGGATGAAGATGTCATATCAGGTGCAGCAGGCCATTGTGGGCTCGAAGGACACTGTGATCAGGGGTTTCCGGCTGGACGAGAGCAGCACAGCTCTGTGTTCACATCTGTACACGATGGTGCGCGGAAACAGGCAACACCGCAGGGCTTTCCTCATCTCACTGCTCAACCTGTTCGACGACAACACGGTTAGTTTTTTCTTTCATAACCTCTGTGTAATTAATACATGTGTCAATTTCTACAAATTCCCGTGATCATTAATCCTTAACCTTAATGCAGAGTTTGTAAGGGTTCTGGAAATCCAGGAAAATGCTTGAATCTAGTGTTTTAAGGTTTGGAAAGGAGAAATTTAGGAGAAAAAAAGTGCTTGTAACTGCTTGGATGTGCAATCCTTACTTTCATAATAATTTATTTTGCTGAATAGTTTTCTATTTAAACAAAATACTGTAACCCAAACACAGCGCACACATAGCAACACAACAAAACAAGATGCAACAACACACTATAAACCACACAACAACTTCAAACACAACAACAAACATGGGGCCATTCACATATCATGTCTTACGAACGGAAGACTAATGGAGGCACACATGCTTGAGAGTGCATATTGGGAGCAACACGCTTTCCAGGCACACCAAGTTGAAAACATCTCAACTTTTCAGAATTTCATGAGCTCACCGCGAGTCACGTGACAAGAACTGACCGATTGACATCATACTTTGTATGGAATATACACATTTCAGTAGACTTATTACACAGAACACCCAAATGCCGCAGTACTTTTTATTTTCTTCCTAAATAAAACTTATATCAGAGCCACTGCAATGTTTTGTTAGTATGTTATCCTCTGAGAAAACGATTGATGGTCACCGAGCCATGTTAGATGAGATGACAACTGAGAACGAGCGAAAATCATGTTGAAAATGATGAAGGAAGTGACGCATTAGATAGTGATGTCCAGATCTGATCACATGATCGGAAATCGGGCCTGATCATGTAGTTTCAGTCTCAATCGGAATTGGAAGTTACCTCCCGATCACGACTCGAATATATATGTATATTACATATAATCTCATTATTTTTTTAAGGCATCTATAGTTATACTGTGGCACAGAGTTAGACCTATTTCTTGACTCCACACAGAAACAGCAACGTGTGAGGCATGACATTACTTTACTGCAGAGACGCTATTGCTTAAATGAGGGCAAAGCAGAACACAGAAGCAGCTTGATGTGGAGAGCGCGAGTATGTCTGCAATCTGGAGGTATTATCAAATTGATGACGACAATATTGCCAAAGCAAACTGTGAGATATGTAAACTTGGGATTGCCTGCAGGGTATTTTAAGTTGAGGTTATTTGTTTTTATATTAGCTTTTTTATATTTTCTGTTGCAAAAGAGAAGAATTAATGTTATTTATTACATGATTGTTCAAGCTACCTCACAGAAGTGCTCTGTTTGTAACAGAATTGTTGAATGTTAAAATGAGGTGAATTAAATAAAAAATAAGGAACATCCTGGATCCGTTTCTTCGCTCTTCTTAATTTCTTTTATGTATTTTAGAAGTATCGGATAAATCTAATGACTCAGACTTAGCCTCGAGGGCAAAACAAAACCTGATCAGGACATGCCTACTTTTAGATGTTACATGTGAACTTCCCCTAATGCCTCATTCACAACTTTGTAGCTGCTTGTCGCTCTGGGTGGCGATTGAAGTCAGTAGTGGACATTCCCACCTTGGGGTTGTGTCGGTAACGTTTATGGTGTTATTCACCGAAAACAAATGAGTTAAGTGCTGCTAAAAATAACTTTGTTCAAAGAAAACAGTAAATATAATTGGAATCAGTGCAAAAAAATGCCAAATTGCAATGATGATCAAGAAAAAAAGTGTGTTCTCTGTCATTGTGGCATTTTATCTCCTGCAAATGCGGGTCTGTGTTGGTCTACATCATGGGTAATACAACTGGCCTCTGCAGGAGCTGAGAGAGGATCACATGAGCTCTACTGTATTGGCTGTCACTCAAGAAAGTCGCTCTTTATTTGCATAAAGTTCTCAACTTTGTCCCACCGCTCAACATGCCCACCTGGTCGCCAACGGTCGCTCACGTGAACAAAGGTCTCCGGAAGTTGCTGGCTCTCCTTTAAAATGAATGGCTGCTTATTGCTTTGCTGCTGCGAGTCACTCGTAGTGTGAACGCAGCTTAATGCAGAAACAACACAACTTACAACACAAGAAAACAACATATGCAACATAAAATAGCACAAACCAACTCAGCAAAACACAACAACATTCAGTAAAATACGCAAACCAATCTTAGGTTTTAGGTAACAGTAAACTGAAACTTACCTGGTTAGTCGGCAGATGGTACAGGCTTCATAGTACAGGCCCCTGATGTGTGTTTCGGATGTGTTGATTAATGCTGGTTTATTTTGTTGTGATGCAGAAGTCGGATGTGAACATGCTGCTGTACATCGCAGACAATCTGGCCAGTTTCCCCTATCAGACTCAGGAGGAGCCGATGTTCATCATGCATCATGTGGACATTACACTGTCTGTGTCCGGCAGTAACCTGCTGCAGTCCTTCAAAGAGGTCTCTCCATTATACACTTAATTCAACTCTCTTACATGTTCGATGATTATTAAAATAGCATCAGATGTAGACTAGTTTTATAAGCAAATGTCTTTTTCTTATTATGATGGTGATTTTTACAATAACAAAATGTTGTGACTGTATAGAAAACGCGAATGAAAAAGAAAGTAGTGATTTCCAAATTTACTTTGACTTTAGCATTTTTTATTTTATTTTATTGCAGACTATATGAGCACAAAATGTCTAATCTTTTGTCAGGTCAACTTCAGTTCATTTGTAAAGATACATCCTTTCCTGTCATTCAGACATGCAACACCTTGCAAAATAAGTTGGGACAGGAGCAGTTTAGGGTTAATAATCAGGTCAATTGGGTAAATAATGATGTGATTTAAAACAAATGGTGTCAACAGGTGATGGTAAGTATGGTACAAAAGCAGTATCCAAGAAAGCTCTACTCCTTTAGGAGCAAAGATGGGCTGAGAATCGCCAGTTTGCCACAAATATAGTTAAATTCAGAATTATTAGCCCCCGTGAATTATTAGCGCCCCTGTTTATTTTTTTCCCCAGTTGACTTTTTCAGCACATTTCTAAATACAATAGTTTTAATAACTCATTTCTAATAAGTGATTTATTTTATCTTTGCCACGATGACAGTAAATAATATTTGACTAGATGTTTTTCAAGACACATCTATACAGCTTAAAGTGACATTTAAAGGCTTATCTAGGTTAATTAGGCAGGTTAGGGTAATTAGGCAAGTTATTGTATAATGATGTTTTGCTCTGTAGTCTATCAAAACAAATATATAGCTTAAAGGGGCTAATAATTTTGTCCCAAAAATCTTTTTTAAAAATATCAAAACTGCTTTTATTGTAGCTGAAATAAAACAAATAAGACTTTCTCCAGAAGACAAAATTTTATCAGACATACTGTGAACATTTTCTTGCTCTGTTAAACATCATTTGGGAAATATTTTAAAAAGAAAATATATTCAAAAGGGGTGCTAATAATTCTGACTTCAACTGTACATCTGAAAATTATTGAAATGTTTAAAAACAATGTTCCTCAAAGAAAGAGAGGAAGACATTTGGATATTTCACTTTCAGCAGTGCCGAACATAATTAAAAGATTAGAAACGAATCTGGAGGAATTTCAGTGCGTAGGCGACAAGGGTGCAAGCCTAAGCTGAACTACCATGATCTCCAATCCTAAGGCAGTGCGTGAAGAATTGTAATTCATCTATAAACGATATCACCACATGGGCTCAAGACTACTTTGGCTAAATCTTTCACAAGTACCCTAATACGTAGTTGCATCCACACATGCCAGTTAAAACTACTGTGCCAAGAGGAAGCCCTGTGTTAACAGTAATTGTGTGTGTTTATTAGTGTTGTATATATTATTTATCTTTATTTAAATTACATTTTAGTCATTTAATCCTTTTGCATTTGAATTACTTAACATTTATTTGTTTAGCTATTCTGTTCATTTCAGTGCTTAAAGTAAAATGGCTGCTAAGACAATTTTCCCATCTACTATATACAGTTGCAGTCAGAATTATTTAACCTCCTGAATTATGAGCCCCCTTTATTAATATTTTCTCCAATTTCTGTTTAGTGGAGAGCAGATTTTTTCAACACATTTCTACACATAATAGTTTTAATAACTCTTTTCTAATAACTGATTCATTTTATCTTTGCCATGATGACAGTAAATAATATTTGACTGGATATTTTTCAAGACACTTCTATACAGCTTAAAGTGACATTTAAAGGCTTCACTAGGTTAATTCAGTTAATTAGGTAGGTTGGAGTAATTAGGCAAGTTATTGTATAGTGGTGGTTTGTTCTGTTGACTATTAGAAAAAATATAGCTTAAAGAGGCTAATAGTTTTGGCCTAGATTTTTTTTTTTATTAAATACTGCTTTTATTCTAGCCGAAAAAAAAACAATCCTTTCTCCAGAAAAAAAAATATAATCAGACATACTGTGAACATTTACTTGCTCTGTTGAACATCATTAGGGAAATATTTAAAAATGAAAAAAAAAAAAAAAATTCAAAGAGGGGCTAATAATTCTGATTGAAACTATTTTTTAATTTGTTATTTTCAACAGAGATTTCTTTAACTATTACTATAGCTTTGGTTTAATTTTTGCACCTTATTTGTTTCATTCTTTGTACTGATTTTGTTGAGAGCAGACACTCAGTTTTCCTACAATCTTGCCTCGTTTCTTAGTCTCTCCTGAAAGAGCCGAGGAAAGTGGAGGTGGTGAAAAAGAAGAAAAAGAAGAAGAAGAAGAAGAAGCAGAAGCAGAAGCGAGGGAAGAAGTACGGCTCTGAGGAAGAGGATGAGAGCAGTAGGAGTAGCAGCAGCAGTAGCAGCAGCAGCAGCAGCAGCAGTGACAGTGACAGCTCTGAAGAGGAAGTTATTCATCGGCGGAAGAAACCCAGACGGACCACCGCAAACTCCGACTCCGATTCTGACCTGGACGTGGAGGATGTTGATAAAGTGATGTTGCGGCTGCCAGACAACCCAGAACCCCTGCTGGACTTCGCCAACGCGTCTCAGGGCATCCTCCTGCTCTTGATGCTCAAACAGCACCTCAAAAACCTCTATGGCTTCTCTGACAGGTGAAACACTAATGTTCTGGTGCAATCAGCTTTGACATGCACCGAGCTTGATTTATTTCATGCCCATTTTTAGACTTTTCTTTTCTTTTCAGCTAGAAACCAGAAAACCATCTAACCAACAAAAATGACTCTGGCAAATAGATTAGCCCTCCTGTGATGATTTTATTAAATATTAAATATACAGGAGGATTAATAAATTTGACTTGCTCTGTACATGATCTTGGGCAGGTAGTGTTTTAAATCAGATTGTGTAATTTAACAAATATGACTTGTAGTGACATAAAACGTGCTTCTGGTTTCTAGCCGATCCATCTTTGTATGTGCAATTCTGCTCTCACTATAACTTTATGAATGGTTTCATTACAAACGCCTCTTTGTCTGTCCCTGCAGTAAAATTCAGAAGTACTCGCCTACAGAATCTGCAAAGATTTATGACAAGGCTGTAAACAGGAAAGCCAACGTGCATTTCAACCCACGGCAGACGCTAGACTACCTGACCAACAGTCTGTCCAATTCAGATCTCAGCAACGATGTCAAGAGGAGAGTCGTCAGACAGTATTTAGATGTAAGCTTTGCCTTTTGTCTTAGCAATTTGCCATATAATAAGGCACAGTTCAGTAGGGATGGATGAATGAAAAGGATTTGAACATTTTCAGTTTTTTGTATTTATTATTGTAACTAAACTTAACTGTATTGATGAAAAATGATGTTTTCAGTTATTATTAGTCATTTCTGTTAGTTTAATATGTATTTTTTTATATTTATAACATAAGTTATATATTTAACAATTTATAAATTTATAAGTTATAAGTTTAACAATTTTTAAACGTATAAAACTAGTGATTGTTTTTCAACTTTCAACTTATTGATTTTAATCATATTACAAAACTCAGCAAACAATACAAAGTAGTATATATATATATATATATATATATATATATATATATGTATGTATATGTATGTAAATGTATGTATATTTAGATATATGTATATATGTATATATATATATATATATATATATATATATATATATATATATATGTGTGTGTGTGTGTGTGTTAGTGTGTGTGTGTATATGTGTGTGTGTGTATATATATATATATATATATATATATATATATATATATATATATATGTATTTCACAATGTACTTTTTCCACCCCAACAAATATTTAACAGAAATAACATTTAAAATAAATGATAACAATACAATACAATACTTAAATAAATGAATTAATACATTTACATTGAGCTATGTGAGTGTGCGTATATAATAAAAGTAAATAAATATAGAGTTCGGATGCAAAAACCTCTAAGTGCCATCTGAAATTTTTGTCTAAGATGAGTATTTTTGTGAGATTCCTTATTTTATGTTCACTTGTTTTACATTAAAAACAATGAAAATAATGTATTAATCGACATAAAAGGGAAGTTACTCAACTTATTCACAGCAGCTTCAGAAGAATAGTAATTTTGGGAGACAAATTGAGATGGCACTTTTTGCGTCTGAACTCTTCAAAGAAAAAAATTATATTAAAAATTTCCACATTATTACATTAAATATTAAATTACAGTCATCTTCCAATTTTTATCTATCCATTTATACAGTGACCGAAAGGGGACCACACTTTTTTAAAGTCTCTGCTTTACCTCTGATTACATGTTATTTCATGTAATTCATGATTTCATGTCATTTTTGAAGAGCCAAATTATCCGACATCTTTAGGTATTTTTTTCATACTAAAGCTATAACACAGTTAGCTTGTATAAAGCTGAAATTTATTTGTTTCTTTTTGTTTGCATTTACTGATAAGTTTTCAGGATATACAGTGCTCGGCATATAAGAGTACACCTCCGACAAATCTCTGATTTAAATTAATATTTTCTATAGGATCCTTTACAACATTATATTTGTGCATGTACATTAGATTAGTCAGTACTGAAGCCAAATCTGGAGCTTATCTAACAAAATAACTTACAATAATGGTTGAAAAATTAGTTGCTAAATTTTTATGCTAGGCAAAAATGTTGAATACAATTTTCAAAAACAGCAAAAGTCAAGAGAAACATACCAAGAAAAACAAAATTTTGTTACAATTTTGTAGTTTGTAATTTATTTTTGCAATATTTTGCTTGAATTTAATTGTATTTTCTTTAAATTTCTAAATATGTTTGGTGACTAAAATATAATTGTATTAAATATATCTGTTTAATAAATCTGTTTTGTTTAAATGCACTAAAATACATTGCATATATTCACTGGGAAATATAAAAAAATATTTATTTTCAAAATGAGGAGTACTCAATTATGCTGAGCACTGTACATACAATAAACAAAGCTTTGCTAGTAATCATGCTAACTTAAATAAAAGTTTCAATATTTATATTGACTGGAATGTTTTTAGAAATATTAACTAGACTTAAAATGTCTGTCTTTATTGTTTTTTTTTTTTTTTATGAAAAGTGTACATTTTGCCATAGCAACTTACTTAATAAAGAGGTAAAGTGTGGGAAACTATAATTATTTTAAAATAAAGCCTCATAACGATACTAAAAACGCTGAAGGTTTAATCATTTACTAATGTAGCATGCGCTTATTTTTTTATATAAATACATTTATTTATACAATATTAGGTTTTTTATTTACTTATTTAACACCAGGGTTGATTTTAACAAAAAGAAAATAGGACATTTTTTCCTATTAAAAAAAAACAACAAACTCAAATAGAGCTGAAATTGAATAGAAATAGTTTAGACAAAACATAAGTAGTATTGACAAAACATCAATATTTAAAGTAAAAAGTATTAACACATTACAAATGATAAAATACTACAATTAATTAAAAATGACTAAGTAATATCAATTAAAACAAATAATGAAAGACGTTCTGGCAGTTTTGTGGTCCGTGGTTATATCAATACACCATTGTTTAGTGTTTGCAGTTCATAAAATAAGTCAATTTACATGTATAAAATATTAACGACAAAGAAAAATCCTACCTGGAACATCTAAAATGTTTGAAAAAAATAGACTGAGGATGCAAACAGCTCACTAATAAAATAAAATTTTTTAAATAGACATTTTGAACTGCAAATAAAAAATGAATGAAACTGACCATCTCTAAATGGGTTCCTCCACAGTTTAAGGTACTGATGGAGCACTTGGACCCGGATGAGGAAGAAGAAGAGGGAGAGGCTTCAGCCAGTTCACACGCCAGAAATAAAGCCATCAATGCTCTGCTAGGAGGCTCCAGTCCCAAGAATAATGCTGCTGAATCGTACGATGACGACAGTGAAGTGGAAGAAAAGACTCCTGGGGTAAGAAGAACCACTTCTTTTCCCATTGCATGCTATTTAATTTGGTTATACTTTATTTTTACATCCCAATGTTAAAATGTCTGAATCTAACATGTGGATTAATGATAACATCATTGCTTTGCTGGTTATCTAAAGGCAGTGTGTTTCTCTCCTAACCAGCATTCTCCAATTTTTATACATACTAGTTATTACTCAAATTAACTATTGTGGGTGTAAAGTCAAAGATAACCAGTGGTTAAAGGAGTACTGAAAAATCTTACTCAAACAAAAGTACCATTACTTGCCCAAAAATGCAGTGCAAGTCGAGTTAAAGTATCTGCTGTTAATATTACTCAAAGTTTGAGTAAAAAGAAGCCCTCACTCGAGTAATGAATAGTGATTCTTACGCTTAGGTTGATGCATTTACATGCAATTTGTTTAGGGATGTGTAAACGTAACATTCTGTAGTGCATTTACTTGTTCAGGGTCATTTGTTTTAGGACATCTTCCTGGACAAGTTTAATGCTTCCAAACAATTTGCTGCATTTATAAAGCGCCCATGTCTTCAGGTAGATCAGTATGATGCGATTTACTTTCTATGTGCGATTTGATTGGACTGGAATCTCAGGACTGATTTTTCAACACTACCTGACATATGTCTTGTTGTCAATCCCAGTTGTTAGAGCAACACATAATAACTTGACTTCTAGTTAATCATTTGGAAAAGTGGCAGATTTTTCTGATGAATCATCTGTTGAACTGCATCCCAATCATCCCAAATACTACATAAGATTGGAACCCAGATGGACCCAGGATTCTCACAGAAATCAGTCAAGTTTGGTGAAGATAAATCATGGTTTGGGGTTACATTCAGTATGGAGGCGTGTGAGAGATCTGCAGAGTGAATAGCAACATCAACAGCCTGAGGTATCAAGACATTTGTGCTGCCCATTACATTACAAACCACAGCAGAGGGCAAACTCTTCAGCAGGATAGCGCTCCTCACTTCAGCCTCCACATCAAAGTTCCTGAAAGCAAAGGTCAAGGTGCTCCAATATTGGCCAGCCCAATCACCAGACATGAACATTATTGAGCATGTCTGGGGTAAGATTAAGGAGGCAGTGAAGATGAATCCAGAGTATCTTGATGAACACTGGGAGTCCTGCAAGAACACTTTCTTTGCCATTCTAGATTACTTTTATTTATTAAGTTTTTTTGTCATTGAACTTTTTTATTTTATTTTGAACATTTTTGAACCCCACACAACATGAAATTCACCATACAAAATCAACATTCAGGAAAATAATGTCAAATTTTTTAAATAAAAATAATAGCGAAACAAAAATGGAAACAAATATAAAATAATACAATACAACAGACAGTCAAAATGACAACCCTTCAACTTTCCTTTTATGTGCTCTCCAACTACTGCAAAAAGCTACCCCATTTCTGAATAAAAGTATGGATGGAGTCCTGAAGTCTTGCCAACATACAGTATGTTCATATGATGCAGTAGAAGTCATCAGCTCAATCCAATTCTTAAAAAAAGAGTATCTGAGTTCTTCCAATTTCGCAGCGCCAGTCTCACAGCAATAATACATCCTGCGCCAGATGACTTTATTAATAAGTGATTTGAGTCATTGCAGAGATGTATGGATGCAGTACTACAAGCTCATGGGAGTCATGCACAATATTCATTCTTTTTCCGCAGCATGACTTTTTATACTGGACATTATTTCTGTTAAGTGACAAGACTTTTGTCGAAGCAAAGTCAGACCTTACTGTCCTAATTAAATAATTAAAAATCAAAGCATGATTATATTTTATTTTGGTAAAATAAGTGTAATCTAGAGGCTTTTGCCTTTCATATAAGCTGCTTCTGATGCCTAATGATCAGCTAGAAGTCGAGTTATTATTTGCTGTTCCTAAAACTTGTATAGGAGACAAGACTTTTGTCAGGTTGTGTACTCCGCCAATCCTCATAGACAAGACAAAATAAAGTAGCGACTGCAGGTTGAAGGAAAGAGCAAAGTACTAAACATGCACCTAAGAAAAAGTAAATGTACTGGTTTAAAACTAGTAAATTGCAGTTCCTGAGGAAAAACTACTCAATTAAATTCATTTGAGTTGTTGTAATTTGATAATGAACCTAAAAGTGGTTGTTCTCTCAGAGTAAAACTCTCTATTTGTCCTCTTGCAGTCCTCCCGGAGGTCAAGGAGAACCGGAGATTCGGCGGAGGCATCAGGACACAGGAACGAAACCGTGGAAGCCACGGACGTTATCGCTCTGTGCTGCCCCAAATATAAGGACCGGCCGCAGATCGCACGCGTTATTCAGAAGACCAGCAAAGGATACAGCATTCACTGGATGGCCGGATCCTACTCCGGCACCTGGGCCGAGGCCAAGAAACGAGATGGACGCAAACTGGTGCCTTGGGTGGACACTATAAAGGAGTCTGACATTATTTACAAGAAAATTGCCTTGACGAGCGCGCACAAACTGAGCAACAAAGTGGTGCAGACTTTACGTTCACTGTACGCAGCCAAGGAAGGATCTTCCAGCTAATTAAACCTGTAATAACTCTGGAACTGTTACACCCAGTGAACTCTCAGCAGCCAAACTTCATCAGGATTCAACGTTTTGTAAAGTCGGAGATACTACAGACTCGCAGGTTTTAAGATCCCACGCGGTATTAAGGAAGTGTTGGTTTGTTCAGATGTGAATCCTGTACATCTTTTTAAGTTAAACGGAGCTCCTTCGCTGTTGTGCAGCAAAACCTGGTTGTTTGAAATATTTTTTCCTCCCCCTTCACTGTATCATAGTTTAACACACAAAAACGCAAACAAAAAATGTTTATATCTCTGACGAAAAAAAGAAAAAAAAGTCTGTTTAAAGAAATAAACCTAAAGTGAATGTTGGAAATTAGTCTGTTGATGTTCTTAATAAAAGTGACCTTGGAGTTTAACCTAGCGCCGGATGGATTTCTTTAGCTTA
Source organism: Danio rerio (assembly GCF_052040795.2). Lineage (NCBI taxonomy): Eukaryota > Metazoa > Chordata > Actinopteri > Cypriniformes > Danionidae > Danio > Danio rerio. The sequence goes on along the minus strand of NC_141030.1, from coordinate 40,179,425 downwards.
GCTCAGTTTTCCAGGGAAATAAACGTTGAAACATCTCCTCTGCTTTATGTTTGACTTCTTTTGTGCTGTAAAATGGAGTCTCCTGGACATAATTTATTCAGTTTGAAAGCAGAGCATGCAGTATCTGTCGCCAACATGGACGGGAGGGATCCTTTTGTAAATGTAGATTTTGATGTATTGGGTCAGGGGTCGGGTCTCTACACCCCACAGCGGGACACGGGGGACCCCAGCATGTGTGGAGGAGCAAATACTGCAATAAATTTTTTACTTCTCTTTCTTACTTGTCTTGTTTGCATTTGACTTGGATATATACATATATTTATTTACATTTGGAGCCTCTGCGGAAAACATTTAGTAATTTTATTAATGATAAAAGGTTTGGATATTAGGATTAATATAATATCCATTATAATTATAATATAATATTAGGATTTATTATAGTTGTCTGTTATCTTATAAGGCACTCATTGAAATACTAAATGGAAAACCCTGCAGTGTTATTAAGGGAAGACTTTCATGATATAAATATAATGTTTATGCTAATATCAATGAAGTTAAATATGATTATTTGCCAGTTGTGAAGTTTTATTTGACCAAAAAAACAGTTTAATATTTTATAAAATGTAACGTGTTTCTGTTACAGGTGAATTTTCAGCATATTCACCCCAATCTTTAGTCTCAAGGACTTAAAGAAATCATTTTAATGTGCTGATTTGATTAAACATCTTCAATTCATCTTCATTCCTATAGTGCAGGGGTGTCTAAACTGGGTCCTGGAGGGCCGGTGTCCTGGAGAGTTTAGCTCTAACTCTAATCAATCACACCTGAACCAGCTAATCAAGCTCTTACTAGATATATTAAAAACTTCCTAGCCGTTGTGTTGAAAGTTGAAGCTAAACTTAGCAGGACCGAGTTTGAACACCCCTGCTATAGCGCTTTCACAATGTATATTCAGGGGTGATAGCGTTCCGGCACCACGCCGGATTTCCGGCGTACTGTGGCTGCGGGGAAAAAAAAAATCAGGTTCACGGATATTGATCTGTCATTTCTCTAGATTCACAGAATTCACTCACTGCTGAAAGCGCCGGATTGGTTTTTATTAAGTGCCATTTTGTGTGCTCGTGAATCATCTTTTGAGTGTAGACGCCATGTAAATAAAAGATTAATTGTGTAATTTAGAGAGCTTTATAAATTATAACGGATCTTTGTGAGATCTCTATGAACTAAGATTAGTGACGCTTTTTAGTGATAATAAGAGGAGCGTGCTTTGCACTTTCCAGGCTATAATCCATTCAGAATTTGTATGAAACTTTTGTTTTCGGCACATATACGCTGATATGTTTTGGGAATGACATCTGCATATTTACGCTGGGTTTATTCTCGAAATAACGGTGAAGCAATAGACGGGACAAAAATATATATCCCCCTTCTCCTTAAACAACTTAGTGTTTCAGCTATGAAATAGTTCAGTTTTGTATGTAGCCTAATGGCAAAGTGTTTATATTTAGTTTCGTTTTTTATTCAGCTTATTTAGAAAAACGTTTGGAGCATTTTTTATTCGTTAAAAATACCATCATTGTCTGTTTGATCAGTTTGCTTTCTCAGATCATCACGACTTGCCTAAAATAAAAGATATAAAACAGTTCAAGTATAAAACAATGGTAGCTTAAACGTTAAAGAATGTGTGCTATTAGGCGCATAGTTTGCTTATAAAAAGCGTTCAGGACATCGAGGCGCCAGAGCAATCACTTGCATTTTTTCAGTGGGAGCAATTTAAAGTTATCCGTCATTTTTGCTCACAGAGTACGAGTAATAAATCAAAAACGTTACAGCGTTTTTATAAAATAAAGAAAACCTAAATTATGCGCTTTCTGTCGTCAGGTTTTTGTACAGGAGCGCTTAACAAAATGAAGCAAAATGTATATGCCTCACAGACATAATAAATATATTTATAGAAAGCTTTAAATTATTACTTAACGAAATAAAACAAATCGAAAGCAAAAAAAACTCCTTCATGTAATCCGTAAAGATGAATTTCTCTCTAAAGGCGAGTCCAAGAGGAGATTGCCAGTCAGGATCTTTGCGACACTGACTCAGAATAAGTTTATTAATAATTAATTAAAATATGTCCTTACTCTTTCCTCGACACATTCATTGTTATTTGTTTTTGCCGGTGATTGGGGCGAGTTTTAGCTTATTGTGTGCGCTTGAACGCGGATTCACAGTAGCAGTTTTGACATGGAGTGACACGACATCTGACGTACAGATGACACTGGCACATGCCACTGAGTGTAGTGACACTTCCGGTGGCACGTCCGGTTTTCCACTGTCATGTGTCACTCGCTAGTGGCATGTGTAGTGATCTGTGTCACTGTCGCGCTGCATGTCACCCGGCGAAGCTTATGACATTAATTAACATGAGCAAAACCATATTTAATCATTACGCGACTTTTAACCTAATTTATCGCGTCGCAAGTTAGTTTATATGCTGAGCTACTCCACGATGTTTTAATTTAAACGCATTTATTTTATGTATTCGTAGTCATACTTCCGTACGTAATATAGTCATTTGACAGTACATGTCAGTCAAAAGGCTCGTTTGACTTGGCCAAAATCTGCGCAGAATCGATCACCGGTGATCACCGCAAGATGCATGCCGGTTAGAAATGTGTCCGCCTTGCCTTCGCCTCGCTCTGATGTCACGCTGACGTGCGCCAAAAAACTCTCGCGATCGCGAGGCGGGTACCTCGGATAGAGCAGTCGGCCGCAGTTGCTCTCAAAAGACTGCGTTACCAAAAGCATGATGGGAAACGACTGGCTGACGACACAGCTTAATGCTGATTGGATGAGACTGACACATTACACTTTATTATCTTGTTTTACTAAGGTTTATACCTGGATTTGTTGAATACCTTTTTTGTATTTTCGTTGATAATTAAAAAAAAAGTCATAAAGAGCATTACATATGGTTATTTATTTAGATTTACACTCAAACAACAACAAAACACATCTTTGTAAAACATAACGTGACCTATCCAATATAAAATGTTATTAATAAATCATTAGGATGTGTGTGTGTGCTGTATTCTATTTCTCTCTCAGTCTTAAGTCTTGTTTGTTGTCATTTTCACTTTTTGTATGTTTGTGTGAATTTTGTATTGTAATTTTTATGCAGCATTATTCCATTAAAGTCAATCCAATATATACATATATTCAGACATACTAAGGTAATCAGACTGTTTTGTCATTATGCCTCATCTTTGTGTGATTTCATATGAGAAGTGAAAAGGGTGTAGTAAACAAGACACACACACACACACACACACACACACACACATATATATATATATATATATATATATATATATATATATATATATATATATATATATATATATATATATATATATATATATATATATATGTATATGTATGTGGAGTCAAAAGTCATGTTTAATAGACCAAGAACATTTCCACAGTTTTTCCTACAGTCTAATAGTTTTTATTCTGGAGAAAGTCTTGGGCTATTTATTTTAGTCTGGCTGGAGTAAAAGCAGTTTATATAGACCTAATAAGCATGTCAATATTATTAACCCTCTAAGAATTTATTTGTCAAACAAACATTTGTCATGACCCGTCACTCAAAAGCATCTTGCTATGGCTACTTCATTTATAATGTAGCCAAATTAGGTTTCTTGAAAGCTTTCTTGCTGTATAAGCTGTTTATTTTTTTATTCTTTTAACGTTTGTTGAATATACAGAATTATATTTTTAATACACCCTTTTAGTTAATGAGCTGTTCATCTTCTGTAATTCTGACCATCTCTCTAAAAACAGTGATATTTCTATTGCATCCACTCCCACATTAAAAAATACTATAGTAATGTATACTGTAGTGCTTTTGAACCATGTTATAAAATAGCCTATTTAAATTTTATAGCTCTGGTATCACAACAACTATAAACACAACCCAATACTGAATAAACATGTTCAAAAATGCAATAATATTTACTATAAATCACCATAGTATTTTTTCATGAGGTCATTCGTCTGCGATTAAAAACGCGAACGAGATCTCCGCCACTGGTGACGTTTCCAGGTGGCTAAACAGCGAGATTCGGCAGGTGTCCGACTTCTGATGTAATTTTTGAGCCCTCCTCTTATTGCGCACGCCTGCTCTCGTTTACAATGCAGTCAAGGCGAGGCGCACCTCAAACGAGCCTAAATTTATTGTGGCATGCTTATGTATGGGAGGGGTTACACTTATCTGTTGTACTGTATATTATTGCATCCTGGCAGTTCCTTTGTTCCCTACAATACGGACTTCTCTATGTTTTTAATTCATTCGTTTATTTTATTATTTAATTTATTTTCATTTTAAGGTATTTTAAATAATATCCTTTAAAAAGTTATAATAAAATGCATGTTGAAAACTCATAACATATATGCATGTAAGATAACAGGTGTCATTTGCCTAATGATTTTTAAATATTAAAGCAAAGAGACTTATAAGATTAATGTGCTTATAACGTGCTTATACTGACACCTACTGGCACATGTCACAAGATCACTGACACTGGCATTTGTCACTGACATTACTGGCATGTGTCTAAAAAGAGCCACTTGACAATAATGATGATCAGGGTTACACATAGGCTGTTAATATATTTGGGCCCAGGGGCCCACAAGTTATGTGTTAAAAGTGCGTTGCATACATAGTACCCCCACCCCTACTCACCTCAGGGGCAACGAAAAAAAGTTCAGGCTCAGGAATTTTTTCCACTATCAGCCCTGTATATTGTGTCACAGCAGCTTAACATAGAAGTTCTAGATTGAAACTGTCAGTCCAGAGTTAAAGTTCAGTTTAGTGTGGTTTAATTTTTACTGCTAAAAGTCCAAACACTGAAAAGCAAATCCATTGATGCGCAGCTTCACAAGTCCCAAACCAAGTAAGCCAGTAACGAGGAACAAACTTTACCAATTGACGAAAGTGAAGGAAAGTAAACCTTGAGAGATACCAGGCTCAGTTGAGCGCTACCACTTCTTATCAATATTAAAACTAGACTAATATGTAGATAACTTTCTTCAGGATTCTTTGATGAACAAAGTTTAAAAGAACAGAATTTACTTTACATAGATTTATATTGAACATTATATGTCTTTTCTGTCAGAGTATAATTAATGTATCTTGCATTTATTTATTTACAAAAGACAAATTGTACTGACCACAAAACTTTTAACAAAAAAATTGGCGGGTTTGGGTCTAATAAAAGTCCTAGTATAGATGGTTTGATCTCATAAGTTAGAATTGCTTTTCCTGAATAGAAAAAAAGGGGATAAGGAATATAACAATGTTATTAAATACAAATATGACCATGCGGCCACTTAAAAAAGTACTATGTAAAACAATAGATCATACCACAGTATTAAAGTTGAATTTCAGGTTGTGTTGTGATCAAACTGCTGTATTATTTCATAGTTTGTTCAACCACCGTGACCAGCACCACCATTGCCAGCCCGGGTTAAGTGGAATTTCTGATCATTTTGTGGGAAAAATGGGAATTTTTTAATGGATAATGTAAACCAGACTCTGTAGCTGACTTAAAGGGATAGTTCTCCCAAAAATGAAAACTCTGTCATCATTTACTCACCCTTCTTTTGGTTCAAACTTGGTTTACTTTCTTTTGTAAATCACAAAAAAATATTTTTGAGAAAGCTGGAAACCCATAACCAATTGGCTTCCATAGTATTTGTTTGTTCTATCATTATAGTTAGGTTTTTAGTTTTCTTTAAAGTATCTTTAGTGTTTTTCATTTATTTTCCTTCAGCTTAGTCCCATCAGTGGTCGCCTCAGCGGAATGAACCACCAACTTTTCCAGCATATGTTTTACACAGCAGATCCCCTTCCAGCTGCAACCCATCACTGGGAAACATCCATACATACACACTGGATGTTCAAGGCAGCTCCTGAAGGAAACCAACGCCAACACGGGGTCCTCAGTGTTCAACGGATTAAGGAAAAAAGTTTATATAACGACTTGTTTGTAAGTACATTTACATTTTGGAGTAAACTATCCCAATAAAACTATCAAATAAGTCAGCTAAGTTAGTTTAGCTACAACCAAAACCATCAACAAACCATCGTAAACTATTTTTGTACGGCAATGTTATTGAGATAATAAACATGTGTTCCCTCAGTCAGAGAAACGCCGTTGTTACACGACTTGTAGACGGTAAACTGACCTACTTTAAACGTGACTAATAGGAAATTTGTCCTAAATAGCAACCATAAGCTGTTTTTTAAACGAGGACACCATATTTCACCAGTGTGACAGGCGATAAAACACAGTCAGTATGCTGTTAAACGGCTTCACACTGAACTATGACTCAGTATAAGCGGTTTTATGCAGAGATTCGTTCCTACAGCCTCCACGCCCACTAACAAACCAAAGAAACTGGCGACACTTGTATTGGTCCTCAAAGAAGTTAAAAAGGAAATAAAATGCGTGAAAACATCAGCTCGCGGTTTGTTTTGGACGTTATGAAGCTGGAGTCGTTCGTGAACCGTCCTCCATCCGGATTTATCGTGGAGCGGCGCCCGGGCTGCAGACTCCTGAAGTGGGATCCGGAGAAAAGCTGCGTCTTCATCGATGACATCCATTCTAGAGAGGGAAAAGTGATTTTCTACAATTCCCCAGGAAGGTAAATGTGGTTTATTAATCCAATTTATCATATTTCACTGGTATGTTTACATGTAGCGTGTTTTTTTTAAGTCGTATGGGCATTACAGGAAAATCACAGTACGTACTTTGGGTACACGGATTTAAGACGACAACTGACCTTAAAGACGATTTACATACTAGTGTCTGCTTATGACAACACTAAAGGCCAAGAGAAGAGCAATGGGGATGTTCTAGGTAGGATTTTTGTTCATATTTGTTAAAATTTGTTGTTAATATTTAATATTTAATTCTTAATACTCAAGTTTTGTTTTACACAAGACTACAAACATTTGACATTGTTGATATAACCAAGGACCACAAAACCATTCATAACGTCAATTTTATTTTTAATTTATAATAAGTTTTCTAATGTTGTAATGTTTGTTTACAACATTGAGATGCAGCTATATCAACATCTAGCATCAAAAAAGTAAAAAATTAAAAAAAAAAAAAAAAACTAAATCCTTTAAAGTTGTTCAGATTAAGGACAGATTACTAATATCTTAACAATGCTTATTAGTATTCAATAATTGTGAAATTTACAGTAGGAAGCTGTAAATGGAACTCAATCTTAATTTGTTTTATGGCATAAAAGAAAAATCCATAATTTTGTTGCAATATACAATATATAATAATACAATATGATGTATTTTTGGCTATTTTTACAAATATAACCACATATTTTAGACTGGTTTTGTGGTCCAGATATCTACATATATTCAGCACAGACTAGACATGCTTTTGTTTGCATTTAATAAAAGTATTATATGCATATGCAGAAAGCATATTAAATGCAAGAGACTTTATATTACATATTACTGTAGTGAAAATTAAATGTAGAAAGTGGAAATGATGTTCCATTGCCATTCACAACAGATCTATTTATGTAAAAATGAAACAACATGTGCATTCTTACCTGTACTTACTAAAATATTTAAAATGATTAATAAAGTTTGCATGATAAAATGTTTTTGGTACAATTTGTACATAGAGTTATATTTTATTAGGTATCTTTGCAATAAAATCATTGTAAAAATGTGTAATGGTGATTATTTGTTTCTCCAAAGAAATAAACAGTACTCTTTCTATTGTATGAAAAATTATTAAATATTTTTTATTTAGTTATTAATATTTTATGTTTATTCATAAATATTGGTTATTATTTAGTAAATTAAATAATTTCTTTTTATTTAAATTTAAATAAACGGAATAAAAAAGACAAAAATAATTTTCATTTTCAAGTAGTTTAAATTATATTTATTTATTTATTTATTTATTTATTTAATTATATTAACTTAAATTATATAACTAACTTCAAAAATATATATTTTAGTACTTTTTTATTCTGTTTATTTTATTTATTTTATTCAAGATAATATTTTATGATGATTTATATGTATATAATTATCTATTTTTACATATTGTTTAACATGGACTTAAAACTTATTTTTATGGTCTTGGTGAGATCAACAAGTACTAATTTACTCAAATGACTCAGCCAGGAAATACTGTAAAGCTATATGTCATGTCAACACGGGAGGAATTATTAAACTTTGACACAGTCACATACTGCATTTGTTAACAACACACCCTTAATAATTGTCCAAAGCTGCTGAATATTACGTGTTGGCGATAAACAGCAGTCATCCAATGATCAGATGGGAGATGGAGAGAGGCTTGGACAAGACCATTTCATCCGTCGCTGGAGAGAGCTATACAGTTGACGTGAGTGAAGACTTGTTTTCCTGTGATTTACAACATACACATGAAGATAGAATTATTAATTCACCTCTTTGTTTTTCAAATATTTCCCACATGATGTTTAAAGGAGCAAGAAAATTTTAACAGTATTTTCTATTATATTTTTTCTTATTTGTTTTATTTTGGCTACAATAAAAGCAAAATCAGCTTTTAATTTATTTTAAAACCGGTTTTAAGGCCGATATTATTAGCTCCCTTAAGCAATATTTTTAATGATTGTCTACAGAACAAAGCACTGTTATACAATGACTTGCCTAATTACCCTACCTTGCCTAATTAACCTAGTTTAGCCTTTAAATGTACACCTGAATACTAATATTTTGCAAACATCAACATTAAGGTTGATGTTAGTGCAGCGCTGCAGGGATGGATGAGGGAGAACTCTCAAGCTCTTGCTGATCTGAAAAAGGTGGAACGAACCTGGAAAGACACACACTTCACCATCAAGTACCGCTCTGATGCCCTTTTTGACTTTCCCTACTGGTTTGGCTTCAGCAAACGACAGTTCAAGGTGTGTTTTAATCCTTTAGCGGCACTGTTTAAACATCTATTAATTAACAGTTGCCGTATGTTGTGGTTCACATGGTGTTTTATGTTTATTTACAATTGTAATTTGCATCATGGTAGTTTTATCACATCTCTGGCGACTTTTGATGTTGAAAATTGAAGTGGCTTTTATTGGCATTTTAGTAGTTTGAGACTAGGCATGGGACGTTAACCGTGTTTAAGGTATACAGCGGTTTGGAAAAGTCAAGGTTTTAAAACCGTCAAAATGTTCTGCTATACGGTTCCTAAGGTAGGAGTAAGATTTTTTCATTACGTTTTTTTTGTTTTTGTTTTTAGGACAACAGTACCAGCAGAAAAATATTTTAAAAGTCTCCCAAATTAAAATATTTTATGTAAAAACGGGAAAAGGTTTTGTTTTTTACCCAGACATTTAAAAAGCATATATTAGAGCAGTAATCACAATAGGGTATATGCAGAAGTATGCTAAAAGACTTTTAATTTGACAGTAACCTCGGTTAAGCATTTCCAGTGAACGGTATACCACTGCAAAATCGGCGCGTTTAAGGTCTGTTTTCTTTAAAAATCAGCGATCTCCACTGGCTAAGGGATATCCGATATAAAGCGGGTCTCGGATTGTACAAGAAGCACTGCATTAAATTACTTTTCCCTGCCATGTCTTAAAAACATGAACATTTATTTTACTCCAGTGTATTCAATGGAGCCTCTGCACTAGCCTGCCGATTCTGACAGGCCCCTTCGAGTAAATGGCTTTTTGTCTGGTTTTATGCTTGAGCAACTAAATCAGGGGTGGGTAAACTCGGTCCTGGAGGGCCAGTGCCCTGCACAGTTTAGCTCCAACTCTAATCAAACACACCTGCTTGTAGATTTCAAGGCTATCATAGGGTCAGAATTTTATACCGGCCCATGCCCATTTGAGACAAGACATTATTGAAGAAGTAGTATAGAGAGAATTAAGTTTATTTACTGGCAGTTTGTTACCAGGTTCTTGTACCATAATTGACAACACAAACACAGACAATATATAACTTCACAATATTAAAAATGTCAACATGGGTCACTTTTCAAACTTTTCAACATCAAAAGCTATTAGAGGAAAGATCAAGATCTCATAAAGCAATTCAAAAGCATAATTAAGTGAAAAAATAATAAATGAATAAATAAAAAAACATGAATCAGTAAATATGGAAACTGCTAATTTACAAATATTTCTTACAATGATGTCTGTTTGATGGTTTAAAGTATTGAGAATATAACTGGAAATCCAATTTTGCAGGTCTCCTACCATGGAAGGTGATATCAACACAATTTAAGACAGAAAATGTTGACTTAAAGGATTAGTTCACCCCAAAATTTACTCACCCTTAAGCCATTCTCTGGGTATATGACTTTCTTCTTTCAGACAAACACAGTTGGAGAAGTTTTACATTTTATTCATTTTTTTTTCCATGCTGTATAATGATGTTGGCTGGTGGCTCTTTTTAAAGCCTTTTAAAAGCATACAAAAGCATTACTTCACATTACAATTATACAAAGACATGTGTGCCAAGCCCCCGATGGCACATTCACTGCTTACTAATAAAGTAACAGTGCCAAAAACTGGCCTGGCAAGCATAATACAAGGAAATCGTTTTGAAAACACTGTCAAGTAGATGGCGTATGGGTTAGTTTTACGATGCATTTATTCGGCTGGAGGAGTGCACAATTTTTTTTGAGACTCGAGCGAACAGTGCATGCGGCGCCGCATTTGATTTGAGTTGAATATGAAACACTCTGAAGAGATTTTGTCTGAAACAGTACCACTGTACAGACATCTTTATGATCAGTGATCATAGAGTAATCAGATGACCAATAATTCTTGACTAGAAATTGCAACAGCCGTGGGAAAGGAGGACAGATTTTGTAAAATTTTGGAAAAACCTGAGGGATACGTTTGATAAAGTAAAAAGAGGCCATGGCAAAAGTGGAGACTCGAGTACACAATTACAGAAATATGTTTTTCCACTATCCACAGGTGATGTAAGTATTAAAATTGTGAATTTAAAACAGTTTAATAGTTACAAGACTATAATTAAGGAACAAATTATTTCTTTGATAACTGGAAAATAATATTTGAACCTATCGGTTTACAATATACTGGTGCCCTGTTTTTCTGGGCTTTATTGGTGATAATGATCAGGAATGTTGGACCATTATTGCCTTTTTAGCACATCAGTAGAGGACAAAAACTAGCTAGACAGTAATGTGTGAATTGTGGATCGGGCTAAATCTAAAAAACATCTGTTTTAAGTAAAAAAAATTTTTTTTCGCTTTTATTCTTGCCATAATAAAAATATATTTGTAGAGCAACTCATGTTCTGTTGTCATTTATATTTTAATAAACTTTAATAGGTAGAACTGTCCGAGATATTCATTCATTCATTTTCTTGTCGGCTTAGTCCCTTTAATAATCCGGGGTTGCCACAGCGGAATGAACCGCCAACTTATCCAGTAAGTTTTTACACAGCGGATGCCTTTCCAGCCGCAACCCATCTTTGGGAAACATCTAAACACACATTCACACACACACTCATACTCATACACTACGGAAAATTTAGCCTTCCCAATTCACCTGTACCGCATGTCTTTGGACTGTGGGGGAAATCGGAGTACCCGGAGGAAACCCACGCAAACGCAGGGAGAACATGCAAACTCCACACAGAAACGTCAACTGAGCCTAGGTTGGAAACAGCGACCTTCTTGCTGTGAGGCGACAGCACTACCCACTGTGCCACTGCCTCGCCTACTGTCTGAGATATGAACAAAAGCAAATGATGCGCCAAAGTTTGATTTTAAAAAAATCTTGACCGGTTGTATTAGTTTAATAATATTGAAAGATATTTATGATATGACGTAGTTCCGGAAACTTTCAACGTCTCTGTTTATCCGTCTGACTTTTCGATCAGTTTCTTTTGACCGCCCTGTGTGTTTAAAGAAAATCACAACGGCGAACGTGTCAAGTGAGGTGCCAGTGCAGTCAGCGGAGGTGCGCGATGTGGCGCCAGGCGAAAATATAAATCCATCTTTACCCATCACCATTACACAGCATGGTAGAGCCAGGATACGGTTTAACTGAAAGAAGAAAGTCATACACTGATGGCTTGAGGGTGATTATATTATACATTTTTGAGAGAACTATTACTTTAATCCAGGAATCGAAGTACACAGATGAGGAGACTACGAAAGCTAAGAAACTGTAGTTTATTAAAGCACCTTAAAGGACCATTTTACTGTAAATAAAACTTTATTTTCTCACGTTAGCAATAATAAAAAACAATCATAAAAAAATCATAGGAATTATAATTATGTTGAAGTCATAAATTGTATATAAATGAAAATAATTACAATACTTTTTTAAAAATTGGTCACTGTATGTGTCTGAATGTGTTCCTTTCCTTGCTTTAAATGTCTCATGTCATAAGGAAATCAAATTTTTCTTTATATTTTACAGCAAAGTGAAAACCTTTCTCACGTCACAGATTAAAACATCACATTTTCCTCTGACCTGTGCTGTGTGTAGCATCATCTACTCCGCACTTCCAGAGTGTCATTAAAAACGTGTATTTTTAACAAGGTTTCAGTCTGATCTTGACATTTCTTCACTGAATATTTTGCAATCCTGTTATGTAATCCAGACTGTGCAAAGAGGCTGTTGATATATGCGCTAAATTTCTACACAACAGGAAACCGGCAATCCGGTGCATATGCAGAACTTGGAACTTTTTTTAATGGCACGATATTACAAACAGACTATTTTAAGAGCGGTTAACACAACAGTATTCATTTAAATACAGAGAACTTGTGTCTTGCTTGTTTGTTTATACACAGAAACAGGCTTAAACTCTAAATCCTTACTATTTTGGCCACAACTGAAACTTCACTGATTGATATGAGCCCTTTAAAACATATTTAAATACATTACGCTGGGATTTAACAGCTGTTTTATGTCTTCCTGTGTTAATTTGTAATATGTACAAACCATTTTTGCAATTAAATGTTATTTTTAATCATGTAAACGCTTCACACTGTCTTTTTTTCTTCTACCTTTTTTGTTATATCCTCAAACTGATAAAGCTTTAACTGAAAGAGATCCTCCTCTACACTGAGATGTTGGCCCAGATTAGGGCAGGAGCAGAAGGGTGGACGCTGCTTTAGTGATGGTCTGGATGTATTCTTTATAGTCGCTGCCACCATACGTGAGCATCAGGTGATTTATAATTCCCACAACACACATGAGTGACAGGAAGAATAGAATCCGTTTCCCAAACAGGAAGCCAGGGGTACTGTCAAGCATACAAGAGATTCAGTCAGCAAATCTGCTATATGGCTTGGTGACAGTACTGATAAATATACATGTTGGTATAACACAATATAAAGGGTTAAAACTGTTCTATTGCAGAGATTATTAGAGCTAAGTGCTTCAAAGATTAATATTTCTATACAGAAATACTTTAAGTAGGGATGATGCACTGATATTGGTCAATTGCATACAGGACTCGCTAGTTTATTTTTGTTAAATTAATTGGACAGAATAAGGATTGAATCCATTTGACATTAAACTGTCCAACGTTTTAAAAGAGGCACAAGTTAACATAAAATACGACATGTAACAATATTTATTCAAATTTTTATTCAAACATCTTACCTTTGGCAAGTCTCCCCCAAGTAGCCAACAAAATACTTCTGGCGGACAACAAGGTAGAGAATACCAGCAAAGGCAGCTGGAGCTGCAGCAGAAATGATTTATTGTTGTTAGAAATTACATTTAAAAAGTACATATTTGAGTTATATTAACGTAATTTCACAATTGTACAAGGTTATTTTTGACTCACGTTCGCACGTCACAGTCATTAAACGTTAACTCGTTTGGACAGATGGTAACGTTAGGCTTATGCGTAAACAAATATTTGCAAATGGATTATCGTAACATTAACTGAGCAAAGCAAGCCATATCACAAAGGGGTGTATTCTCTCTTCCTAGACAATATTGTAATTAACATAGGCGAGAAATAAAATATTTATAAAATTTAAAAAAAGTTTGTTCAGTACTTTTTGTGATGAAAGTGTTGTCATCTATAAGGTAATATTACCTTGACTGAGGCAGATACCAGCGCACCACAGCACTGCCAGAAATGTAGGGTACGTATCCATGCAGTTTCGCCTTAAATTGTGAGAAAACAGTAATAAAGTGTTATGAAGCACTATTATTTATTAACAGTCATAACTTTCTAATATAAAGCTTCAGGAACAAACTCAATCAGCTCATTCACACAACTCTTATGTTACCAAACAGGTCAAGCTTATTCCTTTGGAAATAAAACTGTGAAACATACATAGCTGTTACTTCCTCTGTGGTGTGGTTAATGACACTATGAAGACGATCTAAACTAAGACACTTGCAAACTGATATGAAAGTTTAGATATATGCACCTGATAACAAGTACTGTAAATTTGCTTTACTCGCCATATTTACAAATAAATAAATGAAGAAAAAACACAGCAAAAATATTCAATATTACATAATCAATTTACCATGCAGTAAAGAAGATAATTGCAAGTAAACACATTTTGACTGGAGGGATTTTTCTGTTTTCCCTCTGTCCACATTCATAGGTTACACTTAATCAGCCAGTTTACTTTAAAGTAGGGCTGCACAATAATTAAAAAAATCTGACATTGCAATATTTTGTTTTTCTGCGATATATATTGCGATCTAGGTGTCTATACAATTCCAGCAAATGACTGAATATCCCTATTTGAAAAGCAATTTGGTTACACTTTATTTTAAGCATCAATTTTTACTCTTTATGACTTTTGCTTCAATTAAGCAATCCTTATTAGGGTAGTTTAGGTATTGGGTAGGATTAGATCTAATATGTGCTTTATAAGTACTAATAAACAGCCAATAGGTCAATAACCTAGCATCTAAGTAATAGTGAGAATTGGTTCTTAAAGTGTTACCAAATGTATTAATTTGATTGGGATGGAGTGAATCAATTATAACAAACATATTACTAGCATGAATAAATGAACTGAAGCAACAATAAAGGAGAAATAAACAGTGCATTCTTTATTATTTTGTGTATGTAAATGTAAAAAATACACTGCAGTGTCAACTGAGCATTGCAGATCTGTGCGATGTGACTATTGCAGATGCACACATTGTGATGTAAATGCTGAAATGTTATATTGTGTAACCCTACTTTGAAGTAAAAAACTTCCAAAAAAAAAACATAAAGTTGTAATTGTAGAGATAGGCTTTCACTTTTTTTCAGACCAGTGGAACCCTCTTGCAACACATGATTATGTAAATAAAGCAGAAGTTAGTTTCCCTAATCGCAGGAAAATTTAGAGCTGTTATGCAAAAGACCCTAAACTAGTACTGTTTCATTAGCTAATACTTTGTTTAAAAAAATACATGTACAGTGCTCAGCGTAATTGAGTTCACCCCTTTTTGAAAATGAATATTTTTATCCATTTCTCAGTGAATATAGGCAATGCATTTCGATGCATTTGAACAAAACAGATTTATTAACAGATATATTTATTACAATTATATTTTATTCACCAAACATATTTAGAAATTGAAATATAATACAATTAAATTCAAGCAAAATATTGCAAAAAAATATATAAATTACAAAATTTCAACTAAATATATATATATATATATATATATTTTTTTTTTGCTTTTCTTGATTTGTCCTCGTTTTCAAATTTCATTCATTCATTCATTCATTCATTTTCTTTTCAGCTTAGTCCCTTTATCAATCTGGGGTCGCCACAGAGAAACAAACCGCCAACTGATCCAGCACATGTTTTACGCAGCGGATGCCCTTTTAGCTACAACCCATCACTGGGAAACACCCATACACTTACATTCACACACACACATACACTACAGACAATTCAGCTTACCCAATTCACCGATAGCATGTCTTTGGACTTGTGGGGGAAACTTAAGCACCCGGAGGAAACCCACGTGAACACAGGGAGAACATGCAAACTCCACACAGAAATGCCAACTGGCTTAGGTCAAGGCTCGAACCAGCGACCTTCTTGCTGTGAGGTGAGAGCGCTACCCACTGCGCTGCCCTCTTTTTTTTAATTTGTATTTAATGTTTTTCTATAACATAAATCTAGGTGTACTAGTTTTTGGACCGTTATTAAAAATTATTTTATTAGATAACCTCCATGATTGGCTTCAGTACTGACTAATCTAATGTATTTGCACAAATATAATATTGCTTAGCTTCCTATTAAAAATATTAACTTAAAAGATTTTTGAGGGGTGTACTTATATATGCTAAACACTATATATATATATATATATATATATATATATATATATATATATATATATATATATATATATATATATATGTGTGTGTGTGTGTGTGTCTGTGCTTAAATATATTATCTCAATGTATAATTTGATGAACCAGAATTAGCATTACTCACTTTGCACAGGACAAGCGCTCGAAAGCTGCAGAACGTTTCGATTGATGACCTGTGCACTCTTTCTCAACCTTTAGGGCAAAAAACACTAGAGGAGAAAAATATTAGAAATATATATTAGATAGTGTATTAGAAATCCATGTTTAACCCATATTCAGTTGAGGGTAACATTTTTAGCCATTTTCTAAAAATCATTTCTTCTGAAGAAAGTCTTTATTCTTTTAGTTAGGCTGGAAATAAAAGCAGTTTAACATTTCATTAAAATAAAACGTTTTTAAGGTCCATGTTATTATCTTCTTTGATATATTTTTCCAATTGAATTCAATAGAACAGAATGCCTTTTATTGTCACCTCTACACTTATACAATGTACATTATGTACATGTGCAATGAGATTAGGCACATCTCACTACTCGGTCCAAACATGTCAACATATCCTTTCCACACAGATCACACTAAAAAACAAGTTACAGTAGAATTAACTGTAGACAATAAAACTGGCTTTGGAACAAACCACAGTTTCTTACGACTTGCCTAATTAACCGAACTTTAACTTTATTAACCTAGTTAAGCTTTTAAATTGCAAGCCGAATTCTACTATCTTTCATAATAACTAGTAAATAGTATTATTTACTACCATCATAACAAAGACAAACAAAATTGGTTACTAGAAATTATTTATTGAAACTATCATGTTTAAAAATGCATTGAAAAAGTCATTTCTCTGTTAAACATTTTAAAAGGAGTTAAAAGTTCACAGGAGGGTTAATAATTTAGTTTACAACCATATAAAAGCATTACAAACTACTCCTAGATATATGAACGCATGCATAATCTATTCAAAGATAATTTGCATATACATTCTGCGTAAACATCAGCTAACGACAAAATAACAAAACAAAATGTCTTACCATTCTGAACAACGCTGAGTAGAGTGACCAGCACCAGTAAGAAAATGTTGTCCATCACTGAGGCGTACATGTTGTCGAGTGTAAAGGTTTAGGTTAGTTTTAGAGCTGTTGGTGTGTAACTGCAGCCTGATGGTGTTCAGTATTAGAGAGATAACATCACTACTGTGCTTCACAGTGATGTATTTCCTGGAGGGAGGGAAATGAGGGGCATTTACTCACACTTCTGCTTTATTTAGCACATTTCAAGGAATTATTGGCAGTACAGCGGCATCTTCTGTTTACAGCTGATTTTTAGGTCTTTTTTTGTATTTTAAGTTAAAACTGGCCATCTCCTGGCCTAAACTGGTTTGCTGGTCTGGTGTCAGATTCTGGTTTAAAGTGATAGTTCAGCAATGGATGAAAATAAGTTTGTAAAGTAACATTTTCTCTGTCTTTTAGTGGATGTCTTTAATGTGAGAACTCCTGTAGCTTTGTTTACCAAACAAGTGGTTCTAATTGGTTTTGCATTTTAAACCTTTAATGTAAGTTAAGAAGTTATTGTATATTAAAGGGCACCTATTTTACCCTTTTTACAAGATGTAAGATAAGCCTTTAGTCTCTAGAATGTGTCTCAAGTTTTAGCTCAAAATACCCATCAGATTATTTATTATAGCCTCCAGAATTTACTCATTTTGGTGTCTGAGTAAAGTGTAGCTGTGCTTTAAATGCAAATGAGCTTGTTATCTCCGCCCATCATTCCAACATGTGTCTACTTCTCATCATGCATTGTGTCAGATAAACAGCAGTCAGTGATAGGGACAGACTCGGAAGAAGCTGAAATACAGCTCATTAGTCAAAAATAGCCAGTAAGTTTATTTGAAGTATTTGCGGTGGTTTATTCAAGCCTTTATAAAATGAAGAGTCATGCAAATGCTGTTCGCAGTACACACACACACACACACACACACACAGATTAGCTTTAACTGACACCATGCAGCCAAATTTTATTCTTAATTTAGTTATAAAGAATTACTAGCGATTTTACTGTCTTTATTACAAGCATGCTCTGATTTAAAAATGTTTTAAACTTATAAACATCACAGAGAGTTGGAACGAATATTTTTAATCCCAGTTTATTTGCAAACAAATGTTCTGTGGACATGTGAATACAGTGCCCAGCATATACAAGTACACCCCTCACACATCTGTCTTTTGAATTCATATTTTAAAAAGGAAGCTGTATAATATTATATTTGTGCAAATACATTAGATTAGTCAGTACTGAAGCCAAATCTGGAGCTTATCTAACAAAATAACTTACGATAACGGTCCAAAAACTAGTACACCCAAATTTATATCCTATAGAAAAATAATAAATACAAAATTTAAAATAGAAAAAAAACAAGGAAAAAAAAGGTTGCAATTTTGTGGGTTGTAATTTAAAAAATATATATTTTGCTTGAATTTAATTGTATTATCTTTCAATTTCTAAATATATTTGGTGACTAAAATATTATTCCAATAAATATATCTTATAATAAATCTGTTTTTGTTCAAATGCACCAAAATACATTGCCCATATTCACTGAGAAATGGATAAATTCATTTTCAAAATGGGCTGTACTCAATTCTATTGAGCACTGTACATGTTATTATAGAAACATGGCGCTTGTCAATCAATTGGATGAGCGGCACGTGGCAGTGGGCCTCAAAATCACAGGCATTTGGATCCTATTTTAATGTCAGGGAAAAAAAAAAAAAGAGAGATTTGTTTTTATAACTCCATTATGACAGTGGACACTATACAGTTCTGTCCAAACAGCTTACAAAAGTTGATTTTCATCATAGGTGCTCCTTTAAGTTTTTTTAGCATAAATTTGCAGTTTTTTTATGAATGTTTTTATAAGCAATCAAATTTGTTAATGTTTTGTGCGATTTCTTACCAAATCAGTGACATCAATTATGGATTTGGCAATTGAAGAGTTAAATCCTGTAATTTTCTAAGCAATTTAGTAGTTTTGATCAGGACTGAGCTTCATTAACAGATTAATGCAAAACATTTTGAAAAAGATATTAATCTGATGCATTTTACAGCAGTTTATTTCAGTGGATGTTTCTATCCCAAACATAAAAAAGGGTAGTAAATTTAAACTGTGTATCATTGAATGTTTTTAAAAAAATTCAAAGCAGTTTCTCAAAATAGGTGTTAAAATAGGATGTCACCAAAAATAATTATATTTGCTAAAACAGAAAAAGTTATGGCCAAATTAAGACACAAAATCACCCCAGAGTGGATGGAAGTATCCTCAACAGTACATGAGGATTAATCAACACAATCCCACAGGAATTCATAACTTTTTGATTTAGTGGCTAATTAGTTTAAATTTGTACGATTTAATTTGTACAATTTAATACGATTTGCTCATCATCCA
The DNA here is from genome assembly GCF_052040795.2 of Danio rerio. Classification (NCBI taxonomy): domain Eukaryota; kingdom Metazoa; phylum Chordata; class Actinopteri; order Cypriniformes; family Danionidae; genus Danio; species Danio rerio. Next base: position 40,159,599 of record NC_141030.1, on the reverse strand, counting down.
ATGGTGGTTGGGGTTAGGGGTGGGGTTGGGTGCCACGCCTCCTTTTTAAATCATACATTTTCGTACGACTTAACTCGTACGAATTCGCACAAATTAGCCACTAAATTGTCAAAACGTAAAATACTTACGTTTCCTCCTGAGATCAGGCTGGATTAATAGTGTAGCAAAGAATTCCCTTCATTGGACACGGAAGCAAACTGTTATACATTGTAAAGATGCTTCTTATGATCCGAATCCACCTGAATTTAATTAAAACTAATTACAGAAACGACCAATATATATTTACAGTGAGACAACGTTTACAGTTTTCTGGAACAATTTAATATGAACAGTTTAAATACGGTGAAATCCATAAAAAATAACAACGCAAAAGCATTAGACAACTCTGTACAAAACTTTACAAGTACATTGTGCTTACTTTGATCGTCAAACATGGCGTAATGTTCTTCAAGTAGATCAGGCAAAACATGAACAACTAACAGATGATGTGCCGCATACTTTGCTAACAAAGGTCTTCCTGTTTTCACCAATGCAAAACTAAATCGATCTTAACACCAGGCAAAACTCAATGACTCTGAACATCTAAAAGTTTTCTTCAAATCAGAAAAATATATCCAAGCTATTAAAATCAGCGTTCTCGAGTGCAGTGTGGCACATCCCTGACTGCATGTATTCATCTAAAGGCGATATGGTGGAAGAAGAGCAGGTTAGGGTTGCTTCAGGAGCAAGAGTTGCTACAGCAGGATTTTGCTGTTCGCCGTTTTGGCCATTGTTCAACATCTCGAGGAGACCCGTACTGTCAGGCGAGAGGTTACTGACGGTCGTCGCAGGAGATAGAAGATCAGCCAAAAACTGGTCATCAAAGCTGTCGTATGTTGTGGTACTAGAAGTGACTGAATACGGTGATGAAAGTGCAGTGCTGTCCGGTTTGGCCACAGATTCCCCTCCATTTCCCAGGAGCTGGTTTAACTTGGCCAGTTTCTTTTTCTTGGCCTTCAGCTTTTTCATTAGCTTCAGCCTGAGGGCTTCTGTAGTGCTAATGGGCTCCTGCCCTGCCGTTTTCTTAACACTTGGATTAAGGCCACCCGGAAGGCTGATTTGTTTGGGTTGAGAATTTGCCAATTTCTTTGTCTTGAAGCCGCCAAACATGTCAGCCGGCTTCACAGGCAGATCTTCATGTTTGTCATATTGCAGACTGGGTTTTGGTTTTGGAGCAGGAGGAAGAGGAGGAGGAGGTCTGATTGGTGTAGACTGGAAGGAAGGATGACGCTGAAATAATGATGTAGGCTGTAAATGTGTTTTTGATACGGCTGCTGCTGCCACCTCTGGTTTGTGTACTAAGCTAGATTTCTGAGGAATTGGAGGGGTTGAAAGTCGACTCCCGGTTTTGGGGATTCCAGACAACAAATTGGATGCTTCAAAAGGACAGTGACGAGGAGCCGACACGAAGCCTGGTCTCATGGGACGCGGTTCATTCTTGGGGGATTCAGAATTAACCAGAGTGAGGGTTACGATGTCTTTATGGGTCAGACCTTCAAATGTGTCCAGTAGTGTGGTGCTGCCTATGGATGTATCCGCAATGCTGCTTGCAGTCGTGTCTTCCACTGTGAGTGCGCTGATCACGCATGTGTCGGTGGCCACAGAGTCTGACAGTTTTGGAGGATGTTCATCAGGGGCATTCGGGACCTCAGGGGGAGCTGTCGGTAAACAAACCTCGGAATGCTCCTCTTTAAAGGAGTCTGTCTCCCAGAAGAGAATGTGAAATTCACTGGAGGGAAAAGGAAGTCTCTTGTGAGTGGGGCTGTAAGGGTGTTTAAGGTCATCAAGTTCCAGCCAAAATCCTATAAAAAAAGACAGAACATAGAGAGAGGAATGAATCAAAACTTACATTTCAGATTAATTTCCTAAACGAGAGATGATCTTAATCATCAGTAGAGCTGTGGTGAAAAATACATTCAGAGATTTTCAAAACGCATTGCTAATCTCTCTTTAAATTGATTCTGAGCTATAGATTTTAGCAGACAGCGCTCTGGGCTAGTTTTTAACCACAGATTGCCCTCTAGGCTAGTTTTTAAAATTGATGGTGCTTTTGGCTGATTTTTAGCAGCAGATGGTGCTCTAGGCTAGTTTTTAACAGCAGACAGTATGCTCTAGGCTAGTTTTCAAACAGCAAATGCCGCTCTAGGCTAGTTTTTAACAGCAGGCAGTATGCTCTAGGCTAGTTTTCACCGGCAGGCAGTATGCTCTAGGCTAGTTTTTAAACAGCAAATAATGCTCTATGCTAAACTAGCTTTTAACAGCAGATCTGCAGACACTATACTAGACTTTAACAGCAGATGACATTCTATACTAGACTTTAAAAGCAGATGGCACTCTAAGCTAGTTTTTAACAGCAGAAAGTGCTCTAGGCTAGGATAGTTTTTAACAGCAGATGGCACTCTAGGCTAGTTTTTAACAGCAGATGGCCCTCTAGGCTAGGATAGTTTTTAACAGCAGATGGCACTCTAGGCTAGTTTTTAACAGCAGAAAGTGCTCTAGGCTAGGATAGTTTTTAACAGCAGATGGCCCTCTAGGCTAGTTTTTAACAGCAGATGGCCCTCTAGTCTAGTTTTTAACAGCAGAAAGTGCTCTAGGCTAGGATAGTTTTTAACAGCAGATGGCCCTCTAGGCTAGTTTTTAACAGCAGATGGCCCTCTAGGCTAGTTTTTTAACAGCAGATGGCCCTCTAGGCTAGTTTTTAACAGCAGATGGCCCTCTAGGCTAGTTTTTAACAGCAGATGGCCCTCTAGGCTAGTTTTTAACAGCAGATGGCCCTCTAGGCTAGTTTTTAACAGCAGATGGCCCTCTAGGCTAGTTTTTAACAGCAGAAAGTGCTCTAGGCTAGGATAGTTTTTAACAGCAGATGGCCCTCTAGGCTAGTTTTTAACAGCAGATGGCCCTCTAGGCTAGTTTTTAACAGCAGATGGCCCTCTAGGCTAGTTTTTAACAGCAGATGGCCCTCTAGGCTAGTTTTTAACAGCAGAAAGTGCTCTAGGCTAGGATAGTTTTTAACAGCAGATGGCCCTCTAGGCTAGTTTTTAACACCAGATGGCACTCTAGTCTAGTTTTTAACATCAGATGGCACTCTAGGCTAGTTTTTAACACCAAATGGCCCTCTAGGATAGTTTTTAACAGCAGATGGCCCTCTAGGCTAGTTTTTAACAGCAGATGGCCCTCTAGGCTAGTTTTTAACAGCAGATGGCACTCTAGGCTAGTTTTTAACAGCAGATGGCCCTCTAGGCTAGTTTTTAACAGCAGATAGCCCTCTAGGCTAGTTTTTAACAGCAGATGGCCCTCTAGGCTAGTTTTTTAACAGCAGATGGCCCTCTAGGCTAGTTTTTTAACAGCAGATGGCCCTCTAGGCTAGTTTTTAACAGCAGATGGCCCTCTAGGCTAGTTTTTAACAGCAGATGGCACTCTAGGCTAGTTTTTTTACAGCAGATGGCCCTCTAGGCTAGTTTTTTAACAGCAGATGGCCCTCTAGGCTAGTTTTTAACAGCAGATGGCACTCTAGGCTAGTTTTTAACAGCAGAAAGTGCTCTAGGCTAGGATAATTTTTAACAGCAGATGACACTATACTACACTTTAAAAGCAGACAATGCTCTAGACTAGTTTTTAACAGCAGATGGCACTCTATGCTAGTTTTAATCATACACTTGAATGCTTATGAGGAAGAGTGATTGTGTGTTTGGCTGATCTGTGCAAGTTTGCTTTTGTCATGAGATCTATGCAAATACAGCTCCCTATGAACATACTTGTAATTCGCTTAAACCTTTCCTAACTTTTATCAAGGTTTATTTTAGGTTCCATTTGGACCTGTTTTTTGATGCTTTACAGCAGGGGTCACCAATCTCGGTCCTGGAGGGCTTGTGTCCTTGCAGGGTTTAGCTCCAACTTGCCTCAACACACCTGCCTGGATGTTTCCAGTATACCTAGTAAGAGCTTGATTAGCTTGTTCAGGTGTGTTTGATTAGGGTTGGAGATAAAATCTGCAGGACACCTGCCCTCCAGGAACAAGTTTGGTGACCACTGCTTTACAGTATTGTGTAAATGAGCTGATACAATGTATTGATTTAAATATTATTATTCTGTCTAAAAGTCCATCTAGCAACCCAAAAATACAAGTATCTATAGGAACTCTATATTAGGCAGATACTCAATAGTAAATCGATTAGGGCTGACTGATGGGGACAGATGTAATCTCCACATTTAATTTCCAACAATTCTTTTGTTAGTTGATGATCAGTACATTAGCTGGTAATTAAGGGTGTTTAGACATTTATTATTATTTGTAATGTCCGAAATCAGCTGATTAACATATTTAAAAAAAATATTAACTACTTCTGATCAATATAGTAAAACATTTAAATCTAAATTAATCATAAATAAAACTCATAAATTAAAAAAAAATCATAAATTTAAACACTAAATCCGGCACCTTATTACATAAATGTAAGTGTAAATAGCTGAGTTAATGAAGTGACTCACCATTGCTCTGACGGACCCAAGTGACAAAGTGCTGAAGATGTTTGTTGTACTGGATAATAGTGCTAACGCTGTATTGAAAGCCCTGGAATGTAAACCCGTATTTAGTAAGGTCTTTCCTGGGCAGACCCTCCACAAAGTGCAACGCAAACACAGAGGACAGCCTGCAAAAATCCACAAAGACAATTATCAACCTCAAACACAAGCAGATTTTTACTAATTAAATCATGATGAAACAAATAAGAAAAAGACTTACTTTTCAAGCACCATTTTCCTCCTCTGGTTTTTGTGCTCGCATTTGTTGCACTGAGTGCGATTATTGGCTTTTAGCGGATGCCAGTCCTTAACAATACAAGTCAAAGTTGTCAGAGTCTTCTCAACACTACAAGAAAAAAAGGAAGGACAGGTTATGCGTGCATGCATTAGGGATGTCCATTTCCACAGATTCCTATGAGCAATCATCATTTAAATTAAGTATTAATTAATTATTAACCTTAATAAAAGCAAGATGCATCACTGTCCTCATGCAAAGGAAAATATTTTACTCGAGCAAGAGCTCCAAATTATATACAGACTCACCCTGCAAAAACTTTTCAGCGAGGTTTAATAATAATTAAACTCTTTGATGCTCATATTTGAGGTTTGTGAAGTGATGTTGACAATAAAAACCTACATAAATCCATTACTTTATTGCTAAAGGGAGTCTACAGTTCATTGCGACTTCATTATTTGAATATTAGGTAACACTTCAGTTTAGGTCACAATTCATGCTATTATCTACTGACTTATTACTAGCCTATTATTAAGATATTTACTGTTCATTAGTAGTTATAAAGTAATATCTTACTTCACATCACTAATCCTACCCTAAACCCTAACTTCTACCTTACTAGCTATTAATAAACAGCTAACTAGTAGTTTATTAAGCTAGAAGTGGAAGTTAATGGTTTGTTAATACCATGAATTGTGACCTAAACTTAAGTGTTACCGAATACTATATGAATGACAATTTTCCACCTAATACCTCCAAACAAGTTTTAATAAACTAATTTCACCTTCTAACTTCACAAAACTTTGAGGAATAAAGTTTTAGGTGCTCAGCTGCAGCACAGTTTATATAAGGATAATAGGACAGATGACTTGCAGAAAGTTATAAAAAATGTGCCCAAAACGCTGTAAAGGCTCTATTTATCATATACAGAGTTTATGATCATGACATTTAAAAACAAAAACATAAAATGATTTTATTATCTAGAATATTGACAGCGGCTTCCTCATACATGCACATTGAAGGACTACACAAATTACAAAAATTACAAGAGTCACCCCATTGTGGTTGGAAAATATGTAAATCACATCCGTGTTTACTGTTAATAGAAGGCTGATAAGGCTACAGAATATATTGATACGTTTATTAAAGGCTCAACTGAAAACTCATTTGTTTACATTAGCATGTCTTACATTATTACTGTTTTATAATATGCTTGTGTTATTTTATTGCTGTAATTTTGTAACTTCTGCTTCCTTTACGGTTTATTTACTATTGCTTATTTATTGCTTCCAGGGCTCGAAATTGCGACCGTTTTGTTTGACAGTTTCGCAACTTCACAATATATTTGGGAGTGTTTGTGTTAGCAGTTTTCATTGCAAAATGTTTACTGCATGTGCACGCAGCACCCTCGCGGCCGTTAGGGGCCGTTTACACTGAAAGCGCTTTTTGCGTTGAGAGACGCCTTTTTTGAATGGTTTACTAACAGCTGTGAGTGATTTGCGCGCTGCTTATGCACCCCTCGTGTTTTAACCGCCTGCTGCGGCTTGCGTTTTTGCCCTTGTGCACCGGGTTTCTGTTGAGGTGCCTGTTTGTGTTGTCAAGACTTGTGGAGAGACTTGTGGTAGCTGTTTTGAGTTATCCAGAGCTGTATGACTTCACAAATCATGAATATCACAATATTATCCATTATTAAAATTATATTATATTAATATCAACAGCAACACTTTCGAACAATACCCAGCTGATCCAGTCGTTGCCTAGCGAAAAATCGCAATGCACGTTTTTTTTTTCTTGTCAACAAAAAGGCAGTCTGGTGCGCTTTGCGTTTTTGAAACGTAAAGGCGCGCTTGGTGTGATCAGCCTCTTAATAAATCATTCAAAAAAGGCACCTCTCAACGCATAAAGCACATTCAGTGTGATCGCCCCGTTATGAGACATTTACGATCAATGCATATGCTCCTAAAAATGCCAAATGCAGCGCTCAGGAATGGTTTAAAACAGTTGACATGTAGACTTGCTGCAGTAAACAAAGCCAGCCCCGCCTTCAAGCTCTTCTGATTGGCCCACTGCTCTTGAACTAAACGCAAATGGATTGGTTAATATCAGCTGTCCATCACTCAGTTAGTCGGAAAAATGTAAAGGTCTGGATATGAGAGAATGAAAGTAACACGAACAGATTTTGTTTTAGAGACCACCTAAAGTTACAAATAATGGCACATCTAATTAGTGATCATGTGGTGAATGTCAATCCTCCATTTACACTTTTCGATAAGTGGATAAAAGAATTCCAGTCAACTGAAAAGAAAAAAAATGACTGAAGCCATTCACTGTAAAGCCTAAGAGATGGAGTTTGCAGATAAAAGCGTTTGCCACACATTTTAAGCAAGACATGTTGTATTTAATTCTTCATTTAATCGTCACAATGTTGTCAGTCGTGCAACTGCAACTTGCATTTACTAAGAATAAACTAATATTGCAGCTCAAGAAAAGACTGCTACTGCTATTAAGATGACATACGCAGATAATAAGTTATATGTCAACATCATCTGTGCAATATTAGACATCACAGTTATTATCAGTAACTCAGTTCATTTCATTCACAATAAGCAGGGCATGTAGGCCGGTGAGCGCATGCAGATTTATTTTTGTTTGTTAGTTTTGATTTCAAATGCAATAAATATGTTAATATAACACTTGTAGTGAAGGTGCTCATCATTTTTGGTGGGAGCAACTCAATTTAAGTTAGGAGCACCAGTGATGCCAAGCTAAAAGGTTCATTTCGAGCCCTGGCTTCTTATGCTGACCTTGAGTGCTTTAAAAGGCACCTTAAAATGTATTATTATTAATTAAAGAATAGCACCACCAATAGCAAGTGTGTGTCTATGAGAGCATATAGCTTGTGTTACAAAATTTTAATTTAATCTCAAATGTGCATGTTATTAGTATCTTAAGGAAATTCAGGAGAATGTGAAAAGGCTGATGTTTACTCATGAATGTTCATGTGTTAAAGGATAATGCCACTTCACTGTTAGCCCACATCATCTGTCTTATATATAATATATATATATTAGCGCTGTCAAAATTAACGCCTTAACGCATGCAATTAATTTTAAATAATTAACGCGTTAAAAGAATTAACGCAATTAACGCAGTTGCAGGTTTTTTTTACTTCCTGTTGTGGTGGACGTGTGTTCAACATGCAATAAATGTGGATAAGACCAAGGAAGCACTTTTTGAAGGCAAGTTCCAGTATAAAACAATTAGTTGCATCACTGGTTATCCAGAGTTTCATGCAATTTCAGGTGTTTCATTTTTAACTTTCGACATCTGTTGTAAGTTGATACTGCATGGCGAACAGAAAGAAAATCCTCCGCATTTCGTTCTTAGTTTAAGCAAATTTGATGAACGTGATCATGCGTGTTCAATCTGAGGGGAGTCGCTCCAGTATGGAAGGCCGTTGGGGCCAAAACGTCTGCAGCGCGTTGTGTGTGTGTGTGTGTGTGTCTGTGTGTGTCTCTGTGTCAGGCACGTTGAGGGGTGTCAGGGGTGGAGTGAGTGATGTATCTGAGTAGGGGCGAGAGGGGTGTGCAATGTATTTAGCGACCGGTTTGCAAGAAATTATCATTCATTTGCGGGCATTTGGCAGTCTCTGTGCACTTGCGGGATACTCCTAGTCTTAGCAACTGGATGAATGTAAAGGAGGATTAAGCAAAATTGTTTCTACTCTATAATTAATGTTCTCAACTCACAGCAATAAAACTTTACAATGAGTGCAACAGTTTGTATTCTATGGTTTATTATTATAATTTTTCATTTTCCATGTCTGCAATTCCTGTATTTTGGCATTTTTTGCAGTCCACTTAGAATCCAACATGGAAATCAATGTTTTCTTTATTGGCATTGACTGTTTTGAAATTTAAATGTCATTAACAAGCCTGTGTTTTAATTTCTGTAATAAATATGGCTGTCAAGCCAGGATCTTAATGATTTATTGTGGGTATGTTGTTTCCATGAAGAAATCTGTTACAAGTTAAACAAAAATTCTATTAAACAATTATATTTGGAATTTAAATATTTTTGTCTTGCGTTTACATTAATTTTACATTTAAATAGCCAAAATCACAAGTTTCAGTATTTTAAATGCGATAAATTTTTTAAAAAGGTGCAATTAGTTAATTTTTTTAATCGATTGACAGCACTAATATATATATATATATATATATATATATATATATATATATATATATATATATATATATATATATATATATATATATACACATTTATAAATGTAATGTTCATGAGTTAAATGTACCAGTTCAGAGGAATCTGCTAATCCATTTCAGAAAACTAAAGGTCTGATATTGCTGTCCACAATGAATGCTGTGCAACTTTATTCTCCCTCATATCTGCTGTATGTTTTGGGTGTCAAAACTATCCACATCAATGCTTAATTGACCAACAATTTAAATGATTATTGAGAATTAATCAGTCGATAGTTAAACGTTGGCATCCCTAGTTTGCTTACATTAAACAAAAGAAGTATCTACTAAAAAGGGATCCTCTCAGCTTACCTCTCATTTACAGTAAAGTCACAACAAGTGCACTTGAACTCCCATCGGATAGTGTGCTGGAAAATATCCTGAGCCCACTTGTCTGAGCGCAGAAGAAGCGGGAGTGCGAACACTGGTGTCTCCTGCTGACCTGCATGGCAGACAGATGGATTATCAGTCAATGACAAGCGGCACGTTGATATCAAATCATTTTATGAGTAGCTGTTGAAGCCTTTTACCAATTTCACACTTGAGTGTAGGCTGAAGAAGCTTGAAGACTGAGAGCCGGAGAGCAGACAGACGCCGCTCAGCCTCAACCAGGACTCCAGCAGGGACTCGCAAGACTTTATCTGCAGAGAGGAAAACAGGTAAGTGCTCTACAATTCAACATATTCATAATGTAAACCAATTATTGGGTAGATGTGTTTGTTTTTTGTTTTGTTTAAATTTTTTTAGGTCACAATATGATTTTTTTAATAGATTTTTTATTACATATATTTGCTTATATTTGTAAAAAAAAAATAAGCTATTTTTAGTTGTCACTCTTTCTATGTCCTGTATCACCATGCTAATGACGTCGATTGTGTTAGGTCATTATGTTAATATGTTGTGTTTTATTAGACTGCACAGAGCAGCATTATAAGACAAGCCAAAAGGCTGGGACACACCAAGCGGTCACCAACTAGCGCTGAAAAAACCCAACTGTATTGTTGCCTTGCTCGCATCTGGTTCTATCTGGACCAAAAACGAGCCAGTGCACACACCTAAGAGACAAAAACCAATTGAAAAAAGTTATTTGCCTACGTGGGAGAATGTGTCTTGCACCTGCAGAGGGCAGTGTATGTACTCTAATTCACTACATGAAACCGCAACTTCTGACGCAAGCGTAAACAAAGCATATAATATCATTATGACAGAAATGGTCAATCACCGAGGAGGGATTCGCTTAAGCAATTATGTCTAAATCTAATAATTCAAATTGTTTGCAAATATTTGAAAAAAGTAGTGAATGTAGTAATTACTGCTGGCCTCTTTGTGTTCCTCCTTGACTTGAATTGCTCACTTGCTACATCATTTCACTATGTCACACATTTTTGAAGAAACGCCTCATGCTCGTTTTTTTTTTGTTTTTTTTTACGCACTGTCAAAACCTTCTCCACCAATCAGATTGGCACTTTTGTTCACGTGCACAGAGCTGCTGAAGTGACAGTAAACAGCACTTGGAGGCGCTCAAGTGCAAAACTGCCAATGCGAGCGCACATTGAAGAAGATGCCCAGAGGCGATATGAACGTGGAGTTGCTTATTGCACTAGTGAACAATAATTATGACTTCATCGCTAGAGCTGGAGCCTCTGCTTGAACCATCCATGCGTGTTCAAATCGTCAGTACCTTTAAAAACAAGCGTGTCAGCTTTGTCGTCTTCTTCTGTATTACAAGCGGGTGTCAGAGGCTTAAAGTTATGTAGCGCCATCTAACCCCAAGGAGTGATTTTGCACACTCTTGTGCTCGACGCCTGTGAAAATCGGTTAGGTTTGAATCTGGAAAAAAGTCTTGTAAAACACAGACAAAAAAGGCAAACGAAAAGCGTGCCGGAGCGTACGAGCCTTAAGACTTTGATTAGCTTGATTATTTTAGTAGGGCTGGAGCTGCAGGACACCGGCCCTCCAGGAGCATGTTTGGTGACCCCTGACTTAAACTATGATATTGTGCTTATGTAAACATGTTATAATTAAATAGTTGTGCTAATATCAGGGCTGCACGATTCTGGGTAAAGTGAGAATCACATTTTTTTTTTTTTGCTTAAAATAAAGATCACAATATTCTCTTGGATCTGTAGATGTAAAGCTTAATATGAGATTATTGTTTTTTCTCAGACATATGGTAAAACAACAATATTAATATTATGTGTAGGTCAACTGGTTTCTATAAATAATTCATTTCTATTTACAATAATTCTGATGTTGAACTATGTTTGAGATATAGGCCAAATTGCAATGTGTTATTAGACCATTTAATTCACTGGTAAAATCAACATTATATAAGCCAGAGTAGTTATACCGACCCAGTAAACATTTATTTTCAGGCACAACTGTGTGTTTGCTATAAAAGAAAAAAATCAAATGCTTGTCGCAATCATATCTCTAAAAATCAATATAATTTTTTTAAATGATGTGCTCGCTTTCGGTTTAATTTTCACTGCTAAGTGCTGTTCATACTTTGCGCGCGACTCTCAAACGATCACTTTGTGCCACAAACTGAATATTTATTGAATATATTATTTACAACTTTATTACCTGTTACTCACAGCATATGCAGGTTCTGTTCACTAAAGTAGATGCGCGCGCACGCACAGTCAGCAACTAACGTCACGTGTGATTTCCCGGGCATGAATACAGCATTATATGAAGACAAAAACGACATTTTTAGGTGAATTATACCTTATAAACACAGATTGCGACTCTTTCAACATCATTTGGAGGTGTCCATGTCGCTGAGCAACGTGTGTGAAACAATGAAAAGACTCGTGCAGCCGCCTTTGCTTCTCTCTTGAACTTGAAAATATGATTGACAGAATCGTAGAAATGCTGGATTAAGATGGTCTTGGGCAGTGGTGCTCAACCCTGCTCCTGGAGATCGACCTTGCTGCAAAGTTCAGCTCCAACCCTGATCAAACACACCTGAACCAATTAATTAAGTCCTGAACAGCACTTGATAATTACAGGCAGGTGTATTTGATATGGGTTGCAACTGAAATCTGCAGGGAGGTCGATCGCCAGGAACAGGGTTGGTCACACCTGGTCTAGGGGGTCGAATCGAGATCGCGATCTTTTTTCGATTATTTGTGCAGCTCTGGCTTATATAAGGAAGAACCAAACAATAATAAGGTGATTAGACTGCAGTAAATAAACGCTTAACTTTTGTGCATCATAACACTCATATATTCTGTGATAAGCCATAGTTTGCCTTTTTTACTAAATAACTTTGTGTATATAAAATAAGACATTCCACATCCTTTAATGGTTCAAAATCAGGGGGTCAAAAATCAAACACTGTACAAATGCCAATATATGTCTTTTTCTTACCTTCGCTCTGTTTCTTCCTGGCTTGGAGATAGGCACACGTTTTATCATATCTCCAGCAAAGTTTCCAGACGACAGAATCATTGCAAGGCACTGTTGCCAACTTATCGCTCAGCTTTATGCCCCGACATGGAGTCCCTCTGATGGTCCTGCAGTGCACCAGCATCACCAACATCGCATCCAACCAGCACATGTTCTCCTCGTTTTTCCAGAAGAGTTCAGAATGAACCGGGACCAGCTCTGAAGAACTCTCCAAGACCTCCTCCTCCATCTCATCTTGAGTACTGGATACACAATCCTCCTTCCTTTCACACAAGTCTACATCCTCATCAGAGACAGCAGGTAATTCCTCGGGTTGTTGCTCCTCTGTGGGATCAATTGAGATGGGTTGTTCCTCTGTTTGATCAATAGACAAATGTTGATCCTCAGTGTGAACAAGAGACACAGGTTTCTCCTCAGTGTGAGCAATAGACATAGGCTTCTCCTCAATGTGATCAAAAGATGTAGGTTTCTCCTCAGTGTGAGCAATAGACATAGGTTTAACTTCAAAGAGGTCAAGAACTATGGATTGCTCCTCAGTGTGAACAATAGAAACAGGTCGTTCCTTGGTGTTATCAATACAGATAGGTTGTTCCTCAGAATGATCAACAGACATAGGTTTTACTTCTATGAGATCAAGAACTATAGGTTGCTCCTCAGTGTGAAGAATAGAAACGGGTTGCTCCTCAGTTTGATCAATAGATATAGGTTGCCCCTCAGTGGCATCATGAGAGATAGGTTGTTCCTTAATGTCTTCTATAGAAACAGGTTGTTCTTCAGTTTTATCAAGAGAAATAGTCTCTGCAGGTGCTGACTGTTGATCTGTAAACGTTTGAGTTTTGACAGTGTCGTCTGGAAGGGTGGCATCATTGACTTCAGCATCACATGGCTCAGAAACATCTGCCAGAACATCCAGTTTCTCTTCTCTGGGTCGTTTTGGAGGACAGGAGTCATCACTGATGTCGGGAAGGGAAGAAATGCTCCTTTTGCATCCACCTTTGGATAAACTAGCACGCACTTCTTCCAGAGATCTACTAACCAACGGGTAAAGGCACTGCAAGATAAGAGATAACAGCACGGGTGTAAATGACCATCTCACTTGGATAATTTTTTAAGAAAGATTCACAAGCACCTAATGTGATCAGAAATATGAATAGCGTATTTTACAAAACTCATCAAGAATTTATTCAGCTTGCTGGTATTTCAGCCCATTATCAGAAAAAAAAATTTTCAATAAGAAAATAAAGCCCAATATTAGAATAATTAATCATGTTGGGAAATATAAAATTCAAAACAATATGTCCAGGTCTGTGTCCTCCCCAGTAAATACATGGAGCACTTTTAAACTAATGTTATTTTAAGGAAAATAATTAAACCATTATTATGAGTTCAATTTTACCCTTTGTACCCCTAAAAAATGTCATTATAAAAATAGATATACCTTTTTGAATGAAAATTTGAAAGTTTTATTGAGATGATTGTACAGGTTTTGGCCAGATTGAGTAGCAATACATAAACAAAGGAAAATTGAGACCCATTTAAAAATGATTTAAGACCTACAACACAATATTTTAGAACATTTAAGACTTTTTAAGGCCTACAATTTTAATTTTGGGAATTAAGACATTTTAAGATTTTTTAAGACTCAGCGGAAACCCTGCACTCAGTTCTTTTTAATAAAATTAAATGTAAGCTTGTCAAGCGTTATACAAATTATTATTATTAAAGCAAAACAGGAGTCATAACAGAATATAGCAGTCAAATTAATGGTGGCCAAAAAAAAGTTGCATCCATATTAATTATTATCTAAAACTAAGCTTCATTTTGTTTATGCATAAACTTGTTTCCTTTTGATTTGATGCTATTGCATACCTTTATTTAGTTATATTTCAGCATCTCAGACTATTTTCATAGCAAACTAATAAATACAAACATTAAAAGCAGGACAATCCTATTAAATATATTCTACAGACCTTGCAAAACAAGTCTTCATCTTGAAGTTAAAGAGGGAGAAATGATCCATAGACATATTATTGACGGATGTTGTGAGATTCGTTCAGTTTTTAGTGTCAGTGATGAGCAAAAATAAAGCAATGTAGTACTGTAAATAATAAAAGCCTCACCACTGCATTTGTACAGAGCAGAACAGTCTCCTTTAGGTTGACGGCATAAAAGCGGAGGGCGTTTGTCTGACCTTTCGCCAAGCACCAAGGACAGTTCCCGGGTGAAGCATTTCTGTCTTTACTCTGCAAACATAAAACAAAAAGATGAGAATCACAGTAAACTCTAAAACTAAACACTCCACACATGACATACAACACAATCTCACACAATTACAGTGTATAGCAGCACATCACTGAAATGCTTTCTGTTTGTCTTTCGCCTTTTACATGACAGATTTCCGTGTTTTTTGTCTGGTTTGGAGTGGTGGATCAAATCAGTACCATTTTCATACAATTTAGACACAAATTTGAAGGTGACAGCAGAGCTTTGCACAAGTGACAGAGGGAGAGAACTGAGCATAACTGACTTTTCCCAAAAACCCCGCCAACGCTGGGGTCGGAGCCCCTATACCAGTGCCTTCGCCGTTCATTTTCCTGCCACTGAGGTTTCTGCTCTCTGACGAGTCCTGCTGCCATAAACTTGATATAACCGTGCCACCTGGCTCACCACCTGAACGCACTGCAGTGAGAAAGAATATCACATTAACTGACCCTAATACACACACACACAACAAACATCTCAAGCTAGACTCCTGAGCAAAATACCTGCACCTGCCAGTCAGTAAGAGAACAGCATTTAAATTGGCATGACCTGTTGTGAGATTATATCATGATTGCATATGCTTTTGTTTAATGAATTCAACTTCTTTTAGATTAATCATCATGTTTATTAGCTAAATCTGTGTTGAAATACTACATTTCCCACAATGCTGTACAGTATTTCCACCAATCACAGAGTTGCAGTGAGCGAAGTAGAAAAAGTTCTTTAAACTAATAGTTTTATATTTGTTTGTCAATAAAGTAGCTGCTTTTTGCACAGTGCTTCTTAGGACTATACATGGACCTGTATAAGATTCTGACGGTATGATAACCTTGGATGAAAATATCATGATTTCATGGTTTTGTGATTACTGCTCTAATATATTCTTTTTAAATGTCTGGATAAAAAACAACTTTTTTTCCCCTTTGAACAAAATTTATTTTATTTTGAGAAACATTTTTAAAATTTTGGAGCAGTAAACATGTCAGGCTTTATAGCTCAAATCAATCAGTGACTTCTGCTGTCTTCCTTAGTTTACAAAACACAGATTTCTTTACAAATTGAAACTGCATCTTCGGAGATCTTTTCTGAAGGAGATACTGTTGTCCTAAAAAAATTTTAAATAAAAAAGTAATTTAAAAAATCTTACACATACCATAGGAACGGTATAGCAGAAAATTTTGGTGGTTTTAAAACCTTGAATTTACCAAATCTCGGTATACCTTAAAAACGGTTATCAATTGGTGACATGCTCCTTATATAGTATACCATGGCACTTTGAATATTTTTTATCAGGGTACTAATTTATGTATTGTGGCGATCAGCGAGTCGACCAATCACAATTCACATATGCAAATATATATGAAGACAATAACCAATCCAAGTCGTTGTGCATGCTTAATTGCGTTCATTAAACGTTCCGTCAACTTACGCATTTCAAAATCTAATATTTCTTTATAAAAATTATAAAATAATAAAGAAACGAAACAACAATGATCCGACATAATCTGTAAATAATACGTTTGAATTGAGTATAATTTCATAAGGTTGAATTGTTTAATTCATTCGTATGGTCAATTTTTTTAATCTAGAAATTAAGCCTTGTGCAACATAAAGGGCACATATTATTGCTTAACGTTACCTGACCTATTTTTTGCTCAAACTATATCAGGAGTAAATAATTTAATTGGCTTGACATCGAATGTCTAATGCATGTCAAACGTCAAACTAACTTTACCGCGGTCTGGTACCATGTAATTATATTTATGGTGTTGTGTTTAAAAACGTACAATATTAAGGTAACTAGATCTGTGAAGGTATCACGAACATTGCAAATACAAACATTAAGTTAGACTGATGGTCAAATTAGCAGTTGTTAATCCAATCACTGTTTTCTTACTGACTTTATTGCTAAACGTTGCTGCAGTATCAAATATACAAAACTCACATAATTACTGCTAACAAATCCCGATTATTCAAATAACACCTATAAAGCAGGTGGAAATGTCTGTTTTTGTTGAATAATAGAGATCATGCGCGAATAGCATAGCAACAGTGAGCGCGCTAGACGATAACAGATCGCCCAAACCTTACACACTGCATTTACAATGGTGCACATTATATACACCAGCACATACCTCGAGTCCGGTGCAGATGCGGAGAATCTCCAGACTGGATTTTATACACACTTTCGGTAATTCCAGCACGCCGGTAGGAGACATTTCC
Organism: Danio rerio; assembly: GCF_052040795.2. Lineage (NCBI taxonomy): Eukaryota > Metazoa > Chordata > Actinopteri > Cypriniformes > Danionidae > Danio > Danio rerio. Next base: position 40,142,643 of record NC_141030.1, on the reverse strand, counting down.
ATGTGCATGCTCCCCGTCGTACGATCAACGCACAACTTCCGGTTTTGCTCGAGTGTGTAATAAAGTTTTTACAAAGACTCTTTTTTTACGGCACGTGAGCGCCATCATCCGGATAATCTGCAGAACGAATGAACAGACTGTCCGAACATTAAATTAGGCAGCAGAAGGGATTCAATCAACAACAACAACATCCAAACAACACAAGCTTACTAAACTGTAGTTATCCGTAGAAACACACAAGCAGACACGTTTTAAATGAGATAGACATTTTTCTGAATGGCTAATGGTATTAAATATAATCTAAATAACATGATAGCTGTGCAATTAATGTGTTTATTTAATGTATTGCTACAGTTTCACTCTTAAACATGTATTTACATTTACATGAGGGCTGGTAGACACGGAAAAAGCAAATACATGATACTGTAGTGAGAAAAACACAAAGACTGGAAAATGTATTCATTAATTATAAGCTAAAGCTTTACTAATTTCAGTTGTTTTTATATCTGAAATAGCAAAACAAAAACATTATATGAACATCTGACCATGTGAAATGTTTAATTTAACCCTTTAACTGCCTGCTCTGCCAAATGGTTGACCTTATTTTGACTGTTTTATGATGACTAAAGTAATTTAAAGTGTGACAGTTTTAGATAACGGCTTGCACACACAGCACTGTTGGTTTACCAAAAAATCTAAGAAACATAATCCTGTTGCACTGCTACACATGATTTTGGTTTTATTGTTAAAAAAAGAAGAAGAAGAAGAAACATGTAAATGAGAATATGAAATATTTTATGGCATACTAATAAAATTTACTAATAAAAATAAAGATGATTTAGTATTTAAAAATGATTTGAGTATGTTTGTAAATAAATTGGTCTTGCACTATATATTTTTAGATTTTTCTTAGTATATGTATTAATTGTGATACTTTTACCCTAAACTGACATATCAATCATAGAGCCTGATATTTTAGAAATTATGGGATGTGTTGAAAAAAAAACGCATTGAGTGTGTTAACTAGCAACATTAGGAGCTAACAAATGCAATCCAATTTCTTTTTCTAAGTGGGCAAGTAAAGGGTTAAAGATTAAATAAAGCGGTAAAAACCTTTGCAAGTTAATATAATATTCAATAATATTCAAAGCATAAACTGATGTTCATCATAAATGGTGCTTATTCACTTTCCATGAAAAAATTAATGATACTATTTACACTATTACTACTTTCTGAGATTTTAGGAGGGGTGTTTGTGTTGTGCATCAATAAGGACAATCTTAGTGAAAGTAAAATACTTTTTAAAATAAATATATACTTTAATGAAACTATTGCTAGATTTTATCATAAATAAATAAATAAGGTGACACGGTGGCTCAGTGACACGGTGGCTGGTTCGAGCCTCTGCTGGGTGAGTTGGCATATCTGTGTGGAGTTTGCATGTTCTCCCCGTGTTCGCATGGGTTTCCTCGGGGTGCTCTGGTTTCTCCCACAGTCGAAAGACATGCGCTATAGGTGAATTGAATAAACTAAATTGGCTGCAGTGTATGTGTGTGAATGAGTGTGTACGGGTGTGTACGGGTGTTTCCCAGTACTGGGTTGCAGCTGGAAGGGCAATTGCTGCGTAAACAATATGTTGGATAAATTGGTGGTTCATTCCGCTGTGGAGACCTTCAATGAATAAAGGGACTAGGCGGAAGAAAAATTAATAAATGAATTATTTAATTAACGAATGACTGAATGAATGAATGAATGAATTAAATAATTAATTACTAAATGGATGAATGAATGAATTATAAATTGAATAAATTAATGAATAAATAAATGAATGAATGAATTAATTAGATAATGAATGAATGAATGAATAACTAAATTAAATAAATAAATTAATTAATTAATTAATGGATAAAATAATGAATGAATAAAATAATAAATGAATGAATGAATGATTGAATGAATTAATGGATAATTGAATTATTGAATAAATCAATGAATGGATGGATAAATTAATTAATAAATGAATGAATGAAAGAATAAATAATTGAATGAATGAATGAATCAATCAATAAATGAATGAATGAAATAATGAATTATTGAATGAATTAATGAATGAATGAAAGTATTGAATGAATTAAATAATGAATGAATGAATGATTGATTGAAATAATGAATAATTGAATGAATGAATTAATTAATTAATTAATTAATGAATTAATAAAATAATGAATTAATAAAATAATGAATGAATAAATGAATAAAAGAATGAATCAATGAATCAATAATTGAATGAATGAATAAATTAATTAATTAATGAATGAATGAATGAAGGAATGAATGAATGAATACCCCACCAGGAGTCAATAACAGATTTCTTATCTATTGCCTTTAGTTTCTGGCCCCACACTCTTCATAAACTTCTATAATCAAAGTTAAATTAAATAATTATTCATCATTAAACTTTATTTTAGTGTGATTTTCAACAAGTGCATACCCACACATCAATTTATTCATTCATTCATTAATGTTTCTTTGGCTCAGTCCCTGTATTAATCTGGGGTCGCCACAGCGAAATGAACTGCCAATTTATCCAGCATATGTTTTACGCAGCGGATGCCCTTCCAGCTGCAACCTAGTACTGGGAAACACCTATACACACTCATATACCGCCAATTTAGTTTATCCAACTCACCTATAGCGCATGTCTTTGGACTGTGGGGTAAACCGGAGCACCCAGAGGAAACCCACGCCAACACAGGGAAAACTTGCAAACTCCACAGATATGCCAACTGCCCCAGCCGGGACTCGAACCAGCGACCTTCCTGATGTGAGGCGACAGTGCTACCCACTGAGCCACCATGCATCAATTTATTAAAAAAATAAAATGAATAGATGAAAAATATAAATGATCACTATATGAATCAAAAAGCAACATAATAAAGCAGTAATCGATAACACCTTTGTGAGTACACAAGAGTGTCAGTAACGGCGCGTGTGTGTGTGTGTTCAGTGCGCGTGTGTGCGCGCGCGTCAGTGAGCGTGCGCCTGTATTGAGGAGCGCATGGGGCTACAGCTGCTCTTTATAAACAATAGAAGACTACACGGGCATCAATTCCCCATCAGCCTCCCTTGGCGGTTTATCTGCTGCCCCCAGTCCCACACAATATGAATTTGCATAATTTCTTCCAAGATTTAGTCATTAACATGCATAGGCTTCGGTTCTTGCGTGTGTTTATGGTATGAAATTAGTCTGGCTTCTAAATTATGGCCTAGATAGAAATGCATATGTTAAGCCATTGCTCTCTCTCTCTTTCAGATGTTGTGGTGTTTGTTTAGATAGATAGATAGATAGATAGATAGATAGATAGATAGATAGATAGATAGATAGATAGATAGATAGATAGATAGATAGATAGATGGATGGATGGATGGATGGATGGATGGATGGATGGATGGATGGATGGATGGATGGATGGATGGATGAATGGATAGACAGACAGGCAGAGATAGATAGATAGATAGATAGATAGATAGATAGATAGATAGATAGATAGATAGATAGATAGATAGATAGATAGATAGATAGATAGATAGATAGATAGATAGATAGATAGATAGATAGATAGATAGATAGATAGATAGATAGATAGATAGATAGATGGATGGATGGATGGATGGATGGATGAATGGATAGACAGACAGGCAGAGATAGATAGATAGATAGATAGATAGATAGATAGATAGATAGATAGATAGATAGATAGATAGATAGATAGATAGATAGATAGATAGATAGATAGATAGATAGATAGATAGATAGATAGATATAAACTAACTTCTTCCCCAGTTTTCTGTGAAAATTACACATCTTAAATATGCAAACAAGGCATAATTTAATTAAATATTCTGTAATTTACATATATTTATAGCATAATAACTGGAATATTGAATTTATCCAAATTATTTTGACTCTTTTTAGTAAAGTCAATGAGATTTGGGGTTTCTCTTTATATAATTACAATGCTGCAATATAAAAAATATATATATATATATATATATATATATATATATATATATATATATATATATATATATATATATATATATATATTTGTAAAAAAAAAACATGGTATATAAACAGGAATATCCCTTCGCAAAAATCTCCAGAGATAAAGTTATTTGAGTAAAACAAAAACACGAATACGTAGGCTATTATAATTAATATCAGTACAGAAGCAGATTGAACATAAGATATAATAATAGGCTGCGAAGAGTAAAATAATAGTCGTTGTGTAACATTCACTGCTCTCTGATACTGTTTATCTTCTTAAATTAATATTTTCATTAAAAAATGTAGGCAAATAAATTGGTTATCGGTTTAATGTGTATTATATAGTATTATTAATATCCTAGAAGTATACGATTAACACATTAATACAGAAATATTGATCATTACTTTAGTGTCCTGACATTTAATTATTCAAATCAAACATTCCGCAGAAACACTCTTCAGACGTTTTTAATAGTGAATCATGTCAGAACTGTGTCATTAATCAGCATTAGATGCTTAAAACCAAACCTCACAGATTAAGCCGCTTATATAAATATGATTTATAATTGCATATTTTGGTTAAAATCTGACTCTGGTGTTTGTATAGAGTCTGATCGAAGCGGGATGTCAGCTGGACCGAGCGCTCTTTCATTCGGTGTTTTCCACCTCACAGCATCGCCGAGAATGCACACCGAGTCAGTCATTCATTCAGCACACACGGAACACAGTACTACTACAGCCAACACAGTACACACAGCCTTTGCTTTAAGCTGAGACAAGAAACACACACAAACACTCCGTATTTTGTATTAACGCGCCATTTAAAACACTCGTGACGTTTCACAAAGGGCAGCCAATCGCGGGTGGGCTGTTATTAGGACAATGGAAAGCGCTCAGCCAATCAGAGGAATGTTCGCCGTAGCGGGAGCCAATGGGATGAGAGCGCTATTGAGAGTAATGCTAGAGGGTTGAGAGAGCAGACTACTGCGTAGGGCTATTACATCCACATACAGCCATTGCAGTACATTCACTATCCAGACAAGACAGTGGTAAGTGTCAGCTTGTAGACATTTCAAAGTGTGGGGTAAGTACAGAAATGGCAGGAAAAGGACAGGAAAGCATATTAAATTTAATATTGGCTTATAAACGAGCTATTTTGTCGGCGGAGGAATTTTTATTAGACGTAAAATAACATTGAGGGTATTATCGCCTCAGAATTAGATCGAGAATAACCTCAGCTTTTTAATTTATTTATTGACGACCCCCTTAAAAAATATATCGTAAATATTCGGTTTTATTCGAGCGGTTGAAATGCGCGAAAATACGTTAATTCGAAAAAATAACGTTAAACGGACAACTGGATGACAGAATTGCATACAAACAAGGTCTATAGACGGTGATAGTGCCAGCAAGCAGCCATTGCAGCGCTTTACGAGGGATGTCTGTCAGAAGAACACAGCGAACTATGAGAAACGATAAGAAAGAAAATAAGCGGAGAGGCGAAAAAATTAAAGCACATCGCCATTCGTGTGTATGCGGGTTTTTACGGTTGGTGGTGTTGAAATGACAAAGATATTAGCGAAAAAAGATCACCTCAGGAGCTGCGCTTTACTGTAATGGCTGACTGTACTCGCATAGGAAACAAGGCAAAGCCATAGAGCTGTACACAGGCGCAGTTCGCTTCAACTTTTTCAGATCGTGTTTTCAACCCCGCCGCACTCAAAGTACGCCGTTTTTACATCGGAAAATGAAAATTACATCTCTCCTCTTTCCAACGCGGGTATTTTGGTATTTTTCCGTGCGTGAGAAGGGTGTTAAAATGAGAGTTAAAGTGAGGTAGGTGATGCTTCCCCCTATTGCAAAGCGGTGTAATGGCTGAGCGCTGACACAAAGAGAAGGAGCCATATTCTCAGTGTTAGTGCATGAAGACAAGCGGCCATTGCGAGCCTACTGCAAACTCTGCACAGCACAGAGCCAATGTATTACTATACACCGAGCGAATGCACTGGGCTTTTTGCGATGGAAACAATTTTCGGTCAGGAAAACCGACCGCTCCGTTTGTTTGTCGTGTCCAAAAGCGAGCAGGAAGGCGGGTGGAGACATTTTAGGGGGACTTTCTTTCATGAAGAAGGCTTTCTCACAAAATGGAAGAAGAAATATTGCCGTCGTTGTTGACCTCCTTTCCTTCAGCAAGACGAGAGTGTGCGCCATTGCTATTTGAACGGTGCATAGAGAGAAACGGGCTGTTTTCAACGGGGAACACGGCGAAAGTGAACTCGAATTTAACACGTTTTAACAGTTTTTGTGATGTCGCGCACACTTTGGCACACAAAAGAACTTTAATTAACTCACTTATTTTAGCATTTTTAACTTTGAAAAAATGCCATTTTCCGAAAGTTTGAGTATTTATAACAACTTTTTGACGTTTCAAAAGTGCACAACAACACTTTATTTTAAAAAGCATTATTGTAAAATGATCATGTTTAGATAAGAAATCATAGCATTTGTCGTGAAGAAGGAAAAAAGCTGTGAGCTTTTTAAACATCATCCTAAACAACTAAATTAATTTGAAAAGATCGCTCGTGTTATAAAACCAAAATAATAATTTAGATAATTGAGTTCGATATGAAAATAATGACTAATAAAATCACATATTTTAGGTGTAGAATTTAATAACGTTTCATATTTATTATTTAATTATTATATATATATTTAATAATCATTTTTTTCCTTAATTTAATTTAAGATATTTAGGATAAAGATGGGGAAGGATCCAACCATATCAAGGGGCAAACTGTCATCTTATGCATACTTTGTCCATATCTGCCAGTTCATATGTATTGTTTATTTTATTTAGCTATTATAATGTTTTAATTATCATTAATTTTCTTAAAATCTATTTAAGATATTTAGGATAAAGATGGCAAAACGACCCATCAAAACCAAGGGGCAAAATATAATCTTATGCATACTTTGTCCAGACCTACCATTTCATATCTATTGTTTAATTTATTATACTTTTAAAAAAATTTAATTAAAGATATTTAGGATAAAGATCAAGAAGGATCCAACAAATCCAAGAGGCAAAATGTCATATTATGCATACTTTGTTCAGTTTGTATATAAATTATTAGTATAATTTTTTAATTACCTTTTTTTTCTTAAATTTAATTTAAGATATTTAGACAAAGATGGGGAAGGATCCAACAGAACCAAAGGGCAAAATGTCGTCTTATGCAAGCTTTGTCTGGATCGGCCTTTTTAAATCTATTGTTTAATTTTATTAACTTATAATTTTTTTTTTAAAATTCAATCAAAGATTTTTAGGATAAAGATGGAGAAGGATCCAACTATATCAAGTGGCAAACTGTCATCTTACGCATACTTTGTCCAGACCTGCCATTTCATATCTATTGTTTAATTTAATTATAATTTTTTTAATAATCTTTTTTTTTCTTCTTAATTTCAATTTAAGATATTTCAGCAAAGATGAGAAGGGATCCAACAAAACCAAGAGACAAAATGTCGTTCTATGCCATTTTTGCCTGGACCGGCCATTTCATATTTATTGTTTATTTTATTAAAATATTAATTAAAAAAAATTTCAATTAAAGATTTTTAGGATAAAGATGGTAAAGGATCCAACAAAACCAAGGGTCAAACTGTCATCTTACGCATACTTTGGCCTGACCTGCCATTTCATATCTATTGCTTGATTGATTTAGTTATTATAATTTTATAATTATCTTTTTTTTTTCTTACATTTAATTTAAAATATTTAGGATAAAGGGGTATAAACAATAGAAGAATCCAACAAAACCAAAAGAAAAATGTCCTCTTACACATACTTTGTTCTGACCTGCCATTTCATATCTGTTGTTTTGTTGATTAAATTAATATAATTTTTTAATAATATTTATTTTATTCAATTTAAGATATTTAGGCAAAGATGGGGAAGGATCCGACAAAACCAAGGGGCAAAATGTCCTCTTACGCATACTTTGTCCAGACTTGCCGAGAGGAGCACAAGAAGAAACACCCCGAGGCGACGGTCAACTTTTCTGAGTTTTCCAAAAAGTGCTCAGAGCGATGGAAGGTCAGTCACACCTCTCATTTACATCGTGTTAAAGCCATTTTCCCCTCCTATCCCAACTTTTTTTTTTCTTCTTTTCTTCCTCAGACTATGTCAGCCAAAGAAAAAGGGAAGTTTGAAGACATGGCCAAACTGGACAAGGCACGTTACGAGAGGGAGATGAAGAACTACATTCCACCCAAAGGCGAGAAGAAGAAGAGGTTTAAGGACCCTAATGCTCCCAAGAGACCCCCGTAAGCATCTCACCTATTCATGAGGATGCATTGGTGAAGAGTTTAAAAAAAATCTGATTTTTAATAAATTTTTTAATCAAATCTGTCCAAAAAGGTCTGCCTTCTTCATTTTCTGCTCCGAGTTCCGACCCAAGGTGAAAGAAGAGACCCCGGGTCTGTCTATCGGAGACGTGGCCAAGAGACTGGGTGAGATGTGGAACAAAATATCATCTGAAGAGAAGCAGCCGTACGAGAAGAAGGCCGCCAAGCTGAAGGAGAAGTACGAGAAGGTGAGAAAATCAGTTTTATTCAAGTGTTTATTAAACAAAGATCGTAGTGATCTGTTAATATTCTCATTTTGGAAGTTACTGTTCAGACAACACTTTATTTTCTTGATAAAACAATCAAGTTGACTCAAATGATAAAGGATTGTTCCAAAAATATAACCTAAATGTGATATAATAATTATATAAACATAAATATAAAATAAAGAAATTAAAAATATTAATTAATTAAATAGTGTTTTTGCCTGCACTTATATTTTGATGACCCTTTTTTTACGTTCATCAGAAAGAATATTCACAAATATCACTCGAGTCACTGCTTTCTGTACTGAGTTATCCAACAGATCAACACACAGAGTGAAGAACTAATTAAAGCATGTGCAATCTATACTCTGAATTTACTGTACAGCTGACATACTGTGTGGGAATTTGAGGAAATTTAAACATCTCGAATATCTTATTTCAGGACATCGCTGCCTATCGCTCTAAAGGCAAAGTGGGAGGAGGCGCAGCCAAAGCCCCATCCAAGCCAGACAAGGCTAACGATGAGGACGAAGACGACGATGAAGAGGAGGACGAAGATGACGATGATGAAGAGGAGGAGGATGACGAGTAGATAAATAACGTTTAGAGCTTAGCTTGTTGTCTATAAAGCATTTAACCCCCTTGTACACTTTACTGAGGCCATAAAATGGGTAAATAAAAAAAGAAAAGTAAAAAAAATCAAATAAGGCTGTGTATATGATATGTTTTTAAGCTGTACAGTTTCTTTTGTTTCCTTTTTTTTGTATAGTTAACACTACAGAAGTGTCATCTGTGTTCGTCCGAATGCCCCAACCCTTGATTTAGTTCTTAGTTTGATTTCTTAAACATGGTTCCAACACCACTATCCTTGCCTGGTACAGTTAAAAAAAATAAATAAATGGGGGTTGTAAAATTGTCTTGGGTTCAGTGGAGTTTTAGACGTGCGCAGCACACAACCTAGTTTCATGTGAGGTTGTAGTTCATATCTTAATGTACTTTTCGTTTGTTTACTTTTTTGTTATTTTCAGATCAAATATCATCATCATTAGTAAATTGCCGTATCAAAGTTATTTTACTGTATTTTGAATACCACTGTAATTGCAGAAATGATTCAACAATGTAATTGTTTTGTTCTGGTATGCTTCTGACATCAATAAACTTTTTTTTAAATAAAGTCGTTCTTTTTTCCCCATTTCTTTACATCATCTGATTGGCATGTTGGCTGTGTTAACCTTAATAAGGGGATTTATCTGATATTCATTAACCTATTTTTAATTAGCTTGTTTTACTATATGAATCAAACAAACTGATATTTTACTCATAATGTGCAAACTAAATAACTTTAATAATGTCTAATGCATTTCCCAGTGATGGGTTGCTGCTGGAAGGGAATCCGCTGCGTAAAACTTTTGCTGGATGAGTTGGTGGTTCATTCCGCTGTGGCGACCCCAGATTAATAAAGGGACCAAGCCGAAATGTCTAATGTTGGGGTAACACGGTGACTCAGTGGTTAGCACTGTCGCCCCACAGCAAGAAGGTCGCTGGTACGAGTCCTGGATGGGTCAGTTGGTGGTCTGCGTGGAGTTTGCATGCTCTCCCCACGTTGGCGTGTCCAAAGACATGCTGTACAGGTGGATTGAATAAACTAAATTGGCCTTTGTGCATGAGTGTGTTTGGATGTTTCCTAGTACTGTGTTGTAGCTGGAATTTGCTGTGTAAAACATATGCTGGATAAGTTGACAGTTCATTCCACTGTGGCGACCCCTGATTAATAAAGGGACTAAGCTGAAGGAAAATGAGTGAATAATGGCTTGTTTTACTAAATGAATGAAACTTGTAATCAAAATCATGTCAAACAATTTAAACATTAATGGAAGAGCTAAATGTGCAAACTTTATATCAGGGGTCACCAAACTTTCTCCTGGAGGGCCAACACAATCTCACGCCAATTCCTTACTTTTTTCATTTAGTGGCTAATTCGTATGAATTCGTACAATTTAAGTACTGCAGAGTTTAGCTCCAACCCTAATCAAACACACCTGAACCAGATAATCATGGTCTTTTTTGGTATCCTTGAAACATCCAGGCAGGTGTATTGAGGCAAGTTGGAGCTAAACCCTGAAGGGACACCGGCCCTCCAGGACCGAGATTGGTGACCCCTGCTCTATACAAACTTAATGTCTAGTGTGGGGTGGCACGGTGACTTAGTGGTTAGCATTATCGCCTCACAGCAAGAAGGTCGCTGGTTCGAATCCCGGTTTGGGCCATTTCTGTGTGGAGTTTGCATGTTCTCCCCGTGTTTGCGTGGATTTCCTCTGGATGTTCCGGTTTCCCCCACAGTCCAAAGACATGCGCTATAGGTAAATTGAATACAATTCTCTGTATTGTGTGTGAATGAGAGTGTACAGGTGTTTCACAGTACTGGGATGCGGCTGGAAGGGCATCCGCTGAGTAAAACATATGCTGGATAAGTTGTCGGTTCATTACCCGGTGGCGACCTCTGAGGGAGAATGAATGAATAAATAAATAAATAAATGAAACAAAATCCCACCTGGGATCATATACATTCCCTTTAGTTTCTGGCCCCCCATACTATATAAACTTCTATAATCAAAGTTAAACCAAATAATTTATTCATTATTAAGGGCATCCGCTGTGTGAAATTAGAATAGTTGGCGGTTCATTGTGGCGATCTCTAAAATAGAGACTAAGCTAAAAGAAAATGAATGCATGTCTAATGTAAATCTGTTATGATTTGAACTTTTTATTGATTTTCTTATTTGCAAATATGCAGATGAATATCAAATACAGAGCATTAACATTAAAGCAGAACAATACAAAATAAAGAAATTAATTCCGTCATAACTGAGAAAATAAACCAAACCAAAACAAATACAAAAAAGAGGAAGGGTGGGTTGACAATAGCATATGCTTAATTATTATTTTGTCCCCTTACATATTTGGATTGTGGGTCACAGAAATTCAGAAATGGTCCCTATTCATCAAAATACATTTCAATCTTTCCATGTGGACTGTAGGAAAGATTTTGTTAAGCTGTTTTTATTATTAAAGACCAACTCATTCTAAGACCAATATGACTAAAGATTGCAAAAACAATGAGCTGGATTGATTGATGTGTATTTTTGTGCAGTATAATAATTGTAATATATATATATATATATATATATATATATATATATATATATATATATATATATATATATATATATATATATATATATATATATATATATATATATGAATGTATGGTTTTAACACCACACACTGAGCCAGTTTTAAGGCCTTCGTGTGTTTTTCGTGACAAACACGGGCTTAAAAAGAGCACATGAACGAATCACCAGATGAAAATCTTGATTAATCCGAGCCGCCTGCTGTTCATCTGCTCAAACTGCATAGTTTTAGTGGTGTACAGCGCCACCAGACGAGTGTTTTGCGCCACTGTCATATGTTTATAGAGGCCGTGACTCTTCAATCTGATTATATCAGCTGCTCTCCGTCCATGCCATCATCATTTTCATGCCCTTATTTCTGAGCTTGGATTTCCTGTGGGTAGTATACAACTGCATAGATCCTGTGGTAAAGATACATTTGTTGATTACAAACTATATATTGGGGTCGAGGGGTTTTCAGTCAGTCAGTCAGTCAGTCAGTCAGTTAGTCAGTCATTCAGTCAGTCAGTCAGTCAGTCAGTCAGTCAGTCAATCAATCAATCAATCAATCAAAATATAATTAACACCAATTGTTAGATTTACTTATTATTTATTTATTTATTTATTAGTATTTTGTATTTCTAATGTATCTTTATAGATTTATATTATGAACATATTTGTACTGTTTTAGTGTATTAAAAGCCTAAAAAGGATTACCCATTGGATAGAAACCATTGATGCAACGGGTGCTTTAAACTGTAGCAAAGTTACACTGCATTGTTCCAAACAGAAATAATAATAATAATAATAATAATAATAATAATAATAATAATAATAATAATACTATTTATAATGATAATATTAATGATAATAATGATAATAACAATAATATTAATAATAGTGATACTACTACTACTACTACAAAAAATAAAAAAATTAAAATAATAATAATAATGATAATAATAATATTAATAATAATTATACTACTACTACTACAACAAATTATAATAATACTCATTATAATAATAATGATAATAACAATAATAATGATAATAATAATAATAATTAACATGATGATAAAATAATAATAATAGTTTTAATAATATTTTAATAATATAAATAATAATAATAATAATAATAATAATAATAATAATAATAATAATAGTATTATTATTATTATTAATAACAATATTAAATAAATAAATAAATAAATAAATAAATAAATAAATAAATAAATAAATAATTTTGTGTGCATTAGAGTATAGCCAGTTTACTTGAAATAAAAAAAATCTGAAAAAAATGAGGGAAAAAATCCCTATCAAAGATTTTGGCAACAGTTTATCAAGGACACACAGTAAAATGTTCATCAGTGTAACTGATTATATGCCAAAAAGTCTTATATTTATACAGTTTTTTCTCAGTGGCTTTGGTGCATTTTTCACTACACTATTTACATTTGCACAACAGTTAATGCATTTCTCAAAACAATCAGTCATTTGTGCAGATCATAGTAGCAGTTTCTCATTCCTTTCAACACATTGCAAATGCTTTCGGACATGCATCAATTGCTTTTACACAACTCTCTGCTGTTTATAACATTATCATCTGCTTGTCATGTCAGTCATAATAAACTAAACGTGTGAATGCTGAATAGTCATTCCATATAGAACTAATAGTCCTCATTTCATTACTTGAGTCATTACATACAAAAATGTTGAACTTGTTGTCAAAATCTGTCAAGAAAATGTATTAACTTTTAAAAAATCAAAACTTTTAAAATGTATTTTTTTCTAAAAATGTCTTACAGTTTTTCTCAGTCGCTTTGCTGCATTTCTCACAACACTAGTGCATTGCATTTGCAATTACAAACTGCAAAACCTAGCTGATAACCTGCAAAAGCGTGTCACTTGCTCAAAATGGTTCATTCCTCAAAAGCAAGTATTGATGTCAATGAAAGTGTCAGTGTGATCAAGATGAAAAGTCATGACACCATTGTTTATGAACAAGATAGTCAAATGGCTTTGTCATGTTTTCATTATGACAGTTTACTCGGTACATTTTTTCCAATGCAATAGACAGACATTTGAAAACTACAGAATGTTTTACATGTTTACTGAATTTGCTCTTTACAATCCTAATTTATTCACAGCATTGTGCAGAACAGTAAATACACCCTTATTTACAACAAACATAAACTCCCTTTGGGTAGAGCTGTGCACAACTGTAGACAATATTGCAGAACATATTGGAACTGAACCTACAACACACAAAGGTCTGTAAATCATTCAGGAAATTGTTCAATTTAGAAGACACTTTCAGGAAAATAAAGATTTAATTTAAAAAAAAATAATACTTGCTATATTTTGAAAACTAGTTCAACATTTTTGTATGTAATGACTCAAGTAATGAAATGAGAACTATTACTTTTATATGGACTGACTATTCAGCATTTACAAGTTAAGTTACAGTTTTTCTCAGTCGCTTTGGTGCGTTTCTCACAACACCAGTGCATTTCTGTACAACAGTTAATGCATTTCTCAAAACAAAAAGTACAAACTGCAAAACCTAGCTGATAACCTGCAAAAGCGTGTCACTTGCTCGAATGGATAGTTCATTCCTCAAAAGCAAGTATCGATGTCAATGAAAGTGTCAGTATCATCAAGATGAAGAGTCCCGACACCATTGTTTATGAACAAGATAGTCAAATGGCTTTGTCATGTTTTCATTATGACAGTTTACTCTGGACATTTTTTTCAATAAAGTCAGCTTTTGGTGACACTTCCTGAAAATGCTCAAGACAGCACTATATGCTATTTGCACTGAAAATTGAAAACTACAGTAAAGTTAGACATCACTGCATTTAGTGAGGTATCTGAGAACAAGACACTGAATATGTATGTTTCACATGTTTACTGCATTTGCTCTTTGCATTTCTAATTTATTCACAGCATTGTGCAGAACAGTAAATACACCCTTATTTACAACAAGCATAAGCTTCCTTTGGGTAGAGCTGTGCACAACTGTAGACAATATTGCAGTACATATTGGAACTGAACCTACAACACAGCTCTGTAATTCATTTATGAAATTGTTCAATTTAGAAGACATTTTTAGAAAAATAAAGATTTAATTTTGTTTTATAAATTTGCTAGACAGATTTTGACAACTAGTTCAACATTTTTGTGTGTAATGACTCAAGTAATGAAAAGAGGACTATTAGTTCTATATGGAATGACTATTCAGCATTTACAAGTTTATTTAATTTTGACTGACATAACATAAGCAGATGATAATGTTATTAATAGCAGAGAGTTGTGTGAAAGCAACTGATGCATGTCCAAAAGCATTTGCAATGTGTTGGAAGGAATGAGAAACTGCTACTATGATCTGCACAAATGACTGATTGTTTTGAGAAATGCATAAACTGTTGTGCAAATGTAAATAGTGTTGTGAGAAACGCACCAAAGCCACTGAGAAAAACTGTAAATTAAACAATTTTCTGATTGATTTACAGACCTGTGTGTGTTGGTTCCGTTCCAATATGCACTGCAATATTGTCTACAGTTGTGCACAGCTCTACCCAAAGGGAGTTTATGTTTGTTGTAAATAAGGGTGTATTTACTGTTCTGCACAATGCTGTGAATAAATTAGAAATGCAAATGCAAATGCAAATGCAGTAAACATGTGAAACATACATATTCAGTGTCTTGTACTCGGATACCTCACTAAATGCAGTGATGTCTAACTTTACTGTAGTTTTCAATTTTCAGTGCAAATAGCATATAGTGCTGTCTTGAGCATTTTCAGGAAGTGTCACCAAAAGCTGACTTTATTGGAAAAAATGTTCAGAGTAAACTGTCATAATGAAAACATGACAAAGCCATTTGACTATCTTGTTCATAAACAATGGTGTCGGGACTCTTCATCTTGATGATACTGACACTTTCATTGACATCAATACTTGCTTTTGAGGAATGAACTATCCATTCGAGCAAGTGACACGCTTTTGCAGGTTATCAGCTAGGTTTTGCAGTTTGTACTAATTGTTTTGAGAAATGCATTAACTGTTGTACAAATGTAAATAGTGTTGTGAGAAATGCACCAAAGCAACTGAGAAAAACTGTAAACATACAGACACATGGACGGACGGACAGACAGATTAGATAGATAGATAGATAGATAGATAGATAGATAGATAGATAGATAGATAGATAGATAGATAGATAGATAGATAGATAGATAGATAGATAGATAGATAGATAGGACAAATACAGTTCGCTTAAAAATATCTAAATTGGATATTTTATAAAATATAGCCTAAATAAAGTGTACACAGGGTACCACAAGTCCCGCCCACAAGACATGCACTCACTCATCAGTGCGCGTCTTCCCGCGGCCATGGCAACATCAGCAGGCAACGGACTGAGGACCAGCCGAATGTAAAAGTGCCTTGAATAAAGGTAAGACATTTACTCATTGGCATGCAAATGAGGAATTAAACATTGAATGCATATATAATGTCGTACGTTCATAGAAGGACCCATAAACTAACATACTGACTTTATATTTAGTTTTCTTCCAAATCCTTTTTGTTATCGTTGGCCTAAATCTTGAGCGTCTTCCACTGTTGCCTTCTGGGTAATGTAGTTTGTTATTGCTGGTTTCATAGTGTGTCTGGGTTTAGGCACAACGGAAAAAACTACAAGTCCCTTGTCAAGGAAAACGAAAGGCGATGACGTTAGTGCTACTCTTACATGCAAGCAAGAATTGATATATTTGATTTACTAAGTAAAACATACTGAATTTGAATTACTAGTTTTGTGTTGTCACTTTAGATAATTTTGGTGGAAATACAGAAAAAAACACGCGACTAAAAAAAACACGAGGCGCCTGGGAAGGTAATTATTATGCGCCTCACGTCAGGTGTCCGACAAATGCTTTATTTTGACAGTCGCTTTGTTTGTGGTCAGGACAAAGGTTAGTATAACAGAGTTTAGTAGTGAGTGCAGATTTACATTCAGACCCAAATAGAAATCCTCTAATGTTGATTGTATTCAGTCAATCTACATGGTACGGTAATGTCAGGTAATGTAAAAGTGGAGAAGACTGGCTTATTTATTCAAGACTCAGTTACTACTGTACGTTTTAAAACGTTATTACAATAAAACATCAAATTTATACACTTTAAGGAGACCAGGTCGGAAAAAAAAACACTTGAAATTGAACGTTGCAGTTTATCATGAATATATAAAAATGCCAAATATGCTGCATACTGTGAATGATAACATTTATATTTTGGGCTTTTTGGCTCTTCATAAAGTGTAAGGTTTAATGGAGTATAGTCTAGTGCAGGGGTGCCCAAACCTTTTCTTATGAAGGGCCAAAAACCTAACTTGAATGAGTGCAGTGGACCAAAGGTAAATTGACAGATACATAAATACACAAATAGTTAGACATATAGACAGACAGACATAGATTGATAGATAGACAGACAGATAGATAAATAGATAAATAGATAGATAGATAGATAGATAGATAGATAGATAGATAGACAGACAGACAGACAGATACATATATTACAGATATATAGATATATAGACAGACATACAGACACATATGTAAATGGATAGATAGATTGATTGATTCTCACTCTCTTCTCAGCTGGCATGGCAGGCCAAATCATAGTTTACCATGGGCAACTTTGTCCCGCGGACCCTAGTTTGGGCATCACTGGTCTAGTAGAAAGAAAACAAACTTTTAATCACAAAAGCCTACATATTTGTAGTTTTTACTCAAACTTTTTATATATCTTTACTTTGCATATGCTTGTATACAATTTTCCTTTTTATATACTGTATTTCCTACAAATAAATATTTATTTTTTGTCAATAATAATAAGCCTAGAGTGATAAAAGCGAGACACATTAATTCCCCTTTTTAAAATCACTTGACTCTAATATACGACTGATAAAAAGAGTAAAAAGAATTTTCATTAATTGATTTTCCTTCGACTTAGTCCTTGTATTACTATGGGGTCGCCACAGCGGAATGAACCGCCAATTATCCAGTATTACACAGCGGATGCTTTTCCAGCTGCATCCCGGTACTGGGAAACACCCATACACACTCACATTCACACTTATACACTACGGCCAATTTAGTCTATTCAATTTACCTGTACCGCGTGTCTTGGGACTGTGGAGCAAACCCACGCCAACACGGGGAGAACATGCAAACTTTACACAGAAACACCAACTTACCCAGCCGGGACTCGAACCAGCAACCTTCTTGCTGTGAGATGACACTGAGCCACCGTGCTGCCCCCAAATGAATAATTATATAATATTATGCAAACAATATATGCAAATTAGTGACATTTTATTAAATTAAGCCTAATTTGCATATTTAAAGTAAACAATTTGAACAGAAAATCTGTAATACAAATAAAAGTTTGCAATTTTTGATGTAATCAGTCAATTGGGGAATAGCAGTAGTGTTTAAGAAAAAGCCTTTTACTCTTATCAGCTTCCATTTGTCACATTTATTTCATACGCAGCTTGTACAAATGTACACATACGCACATTTTCTATTTTCATATACTCAATGAATGTATATTTTCTCACACACCATTAACTGTTAACAATAAAAATGCAGTTACACACAGCCAAAACTAAACTGTATCTTGTATGCGTTTGAGCAGTCGAGACTGAGTAATTGTATCAGTGTAAATGATTGATTCAGCTCTGCATCATCTTATCAGCCTCTCTGTTCTCTTCAGGACTCATGGCCTGATATCAGCAGCTCTCAAACTAGAATCTCTGAACTCCAGTCGTGTTGAAGAAACATTCTGATTTCTCTCTCATCATGAATCTGACTGAGATCTGCGACAACGCTAAGAAAGGAAGAGAATACGCGCTTTTGGGGAACTATGACTCTTCTATGGTGTACTATCAAGGTGTTATACAGCAGATCCATAAGCACTGTCAGTCCCTCAGAGATCCTGCACAGAAAGTCAAATGGCAACAGGTAAAACTCTCTTATACTTTATAACTGTCTAACTGAATATGTATGAGTGATTGTTTATTTAATACCAAAATATATACAGCAGTGCTTCCCACACATAGACTTTACTTGGGTGGGCCACCCAGGTATATTTAGTCATTTTTTTATTGTTATTAACATCCTTTATACTTTTTTTGTATCCGCTCAATATAACCAAACATCTGCAGTTGATCAAGTAGCGGAAAATCTTCTCTCGTTTACGTTCTGTGCACGCGAGACTTGTCAACACTAGGAATGGGATGATAACCGTTTTCAAGCTATAAAGCGGTTTGGAAAAGTTAATGTTTTAAATCCGCCAACATTTTCCGTAGGACTGTTCCTAAGGTATAAGGAAGATTTTTTTAATTTACAACAGAATCTCTGGCAGAAAAAAATAAACAAAGATGTCGTTTTAAATCATGAAGAAATCTGTGTTTTTGAAAGAAATGAAGACAGCAGAAGTCAATGATTGATTTGAATTATTTAGCCTGACATGTTTGCTGCTCCAAAATATTATAAGTCTTTCACAAAATAAAATATATTGTTTTCAAAGGGAGAAAGAGTTTTAGTTTTTTTTTAACATTTAAAAAGAACATATTTAAGAGCAGTAATCACAATACCGTGATACCATGAAACCATAATATTATTGCCCAAGGTTATCACACCATCAGAACCGGCTCATGCCTAGTCAACACGCACTTACGGTCTCGCGTGCTTTACAGACCCACAGAGACATACCTTTTTGGGCCTTAAAATTCGTCTGGCCCGGGTTTCTAAATCTCCTAAAATGTCAAAAAATTCAACTTTTGCTTTCCCTCCTAAAGCTTGTATGCGTTTTTACATCACCTTTTTACTTAAGGCCATTCACTTGGCTTCGCAATTTGCGAGAACGAGAGAAACATTTAATGATTCATTTTTAAAATCTAAACAACTTTTACAAGTTTTACAATATACGCGGAGAAGATGTACATCATTAGTAATGGTTAATCAACTCATTTGGCTTAATAATCTCCTTTTAATCTTGTAATTATGATCATTTTTAGAGATATTGACTTTTTTTTATTCCTTTTTCTGTTTTTTATTTCTCATTTGCTGATTATTTCATTAATGTGATGATGTTAATATGTTACATAGGCTATTTTATTTACTTATGTAAAATGCTTTGGCATTTAAGTTTGCTTTGAACTTGAAAGAAAGAGAGAAGCAGATTTAACCTGTCAGCGGGTGCACATGGCTCCTGAATAGCATAAAAGTAAGAGAAATTGTGGATGTCTTCTTCTTTTTTATTTATTTTTTTATTTTTTACTTTACCCATTGAAACTTCACAGTGTATATTAAAATTATTGTTAAATTTAATTATATATTGTTTGTCTCATATAGTTAACTATTTATGTGATTTGGGTAAATGGTGTGTTTCAGTTTGTGGCTACCAGCTACCACTGAAAGTAAATTTCAAACCTGTGGGCACTGATACAGTTGAAGTTGAAATTTTTAGCTCTCCTGGAAATTTCTTTTCTTTTCCAAATATTTTCCAAATATGTTTAACAGAGCAAGAACATTTTTACAGTATTTCCTATAATATTTTTCATCTGGAGCAAGTCTTATTTGTTTTATTTTGGCTAGAATAAAAGCAGTTCTTGGTTTGTTTAAAACCATTTTAAGGAAAATTATTAGCCCCCTTTAGCCCATTTTTTTATCAAGTTATACAATAACTTGCCTAATTACCCTTACCTGCTTAGTTAGCCTAATTAACCTAGTTAAGCCTTTAAATGTATCTTAAGCTGTATAGAAGTGTCTTGAATAAAATCTAGTAAAATATTATTTACTGTGATCATGGTAAGAAATCAGTTAAATTAAGTTATTAGAACTATGAGTTTAAACTGAGTATTAAAACGATTATGTTTAGAAATATGTTGAAATAAATCTTCTTTCCGTTAAACAGGGGTTTATCCTAATGAATGAATAAACAAACAGAAATTGGGGAAAAATATAAAGGGGGATAATAATTTTGACTTTAACTGTAGAATTTAATGTACACTGCTGATCAAAAATGTGAAACAATTAAGATTTAAAAAGTATTTTCCGCTCACCATTGCTGCATATATTTGATTGAATTTACTGTAAAGATATTGTGAAATGTAAGTGCGGTTTAAAATGGTTTCATGTATTTTAAAAAAGAACTTATAACCGTGGTGCAAAAAGCTGTATCATTACTCCAGTCACACGATCATTCAGAATGCTCAAAAGTATTTATTTTTTATTATCCATCCAAAAAAAAGTTGCTGCCTAATATTTTTTGCAGTTGACAATACAATAAAACAAAAAAATATGCCAAGACAATAAAATTGTCACCAATAAC
Source organism: Danio rerio (assembly GCF_052040795.2). Classification (NCBI taxonomy): domain Eukaryota; kingdom Metazoa; phylum Chordata; class Actinopteri; order Cypriniformes; family Danionidae; genus Danio; species Danio rerio. The sequence continues at coordinate 40,121,412 of NC_141030.1, read as the reverse complement.
TCATTGCTTTGATCTTAATGGAGTAATATTGTGAAATATAATTACAATATAAAATAAAATTATTTGTGAAATAACTTAATTTTTGATGAATAGAAAGTTTAAAAGAAACTTGCCTCAGACTTTTGAATAGTTTGGCACAATGTTTCACTCTAAAATATTAAAATGTCAATATAAATGGAATAAATCGGTTAGGCTTTTAAAAATCATAATAATATTTCACAATATTGCTCTGTTTTAATCAAAGAAATGCAGCATTAGTGAACGTAAAATACTGTTTTAAGGCACATATATATATATATATATATATATATATATATATATATATATATATATATATATATATATATATATATATATATATATATATATATATAATATTTTAAATACTGATATATTTTAAATGCACACTTGTTTATTTGTATTATCAACTGCAAAAACATTATTTGCAGTTCAAAAATTAAAAGGCATAAAATCTGAAACATTCTTTTTAAATATGTTTTATTATATAAAATTATTATTTATTTGTTTATTTATTTGTATATTTATTTATATTTAATTTTTGACTAGAGCACTAATGCTAAAAATTCTGCTTTGCATTATAGTAATAAATGGCATGTTAAAATATAGTCACATACACAAGAATTTATTTTAAAATTGTAATAATATTTCAGTTTTTCAGTGTGATGGCAGTAAAAGAATCTGTGTTGAACATAAGAGGCTTCTTTTATCCACATTATATTGATTACCCACAGGGTTTGACATTAACTTTTTTGATCACCAGCCACTGTGGCTAGTAGTTTTCCAACATTACTAGCCACCCGGCCTTTTCACATGCCACAATTTTGTTGTCGGGAAAATATATTTTATATGCATACATTTGACTTTGGCATGCTAAAATTACTTGATATAGATGTTGTGTTATGTCCACATGCCTCCTCGTTAATTTAAGTTTTTTTGTGTGTGTGTTGTGACCTTGCTTTCATACTGTCGCATTGCAATAGTTTTATTTCACATTTCACAGTTTATATTCACTTTTTAAGGCTCAACACTAAGGATTCATCTTTTTTTTTCTCTGGCCACACCAAACTAATTATTTCCTTGCCACAAATTATTATTATAATGCGTAAAAACAAGCAAAATATAACTTTTTATTCAACAAAAATGTTTTTAAAAAACAATTAAAAAAATTGTTCTCGCATATCTAAAGCTATACACAGTCAGTCCAGGCTAAAGGTCCCAGATCACCCGTTAACTATAGATAAACAGAAAGGGAATCTCCTATTAAAGCAATGTTATTGTAAAGGATGATAATTAAACCACATTAACAAAAATAACTACAAGCAAAAGAAAGCCATTGAAAATTAAAAATTACTCCGTTAATACTCCGTTAATGTTAGGCATATTGATAATCTGTTCAAAGTATGGTTAAAGCGAAAAAGGCAACTGCTGCTGCTTACAAAAAATCTCAAGCTCTTGAAAGCAGCAGGACTGTGGTAACAACAGTTGCGTTTCCAGCCACAGTTGCTTCACACAAGGAAACGGGACTCGGGTGCTTTTAAGCACTCACATGCATCAAATCAGCTGTGCGCACGACACTGTCATCATTCGGTATTTGCCTGCTATCTTTTGCTCATGTTTACACTTATCAGTCCTGCTGCTTTTCGATTCTAAGATCACATTTGCACGCATATTGACAAACAGTCCTAAACTATCATCGTAATATTTAGTGACAAGGCAGCACTGGCAATTCAAAAATTATTTTCAATTAGCCAAAGTGGCTAGTGAGGGTGTTTGTCTAACCAGCCGCCAGTGAAATCTACTAGCATTTAGTGGGTTGGCGGGTGTTAAAGTCAAGCCCTGATTACCCATAAAATATAATGATGCTGGTAGAGTGAATGTATTCTGAAGGACTCAGATTAATGCAGTTTCCCCTCCTCTCTAAATCCAGGTACGGCAGGAACTGGCAGAGGAATATGAGCAGGTGAAAAGCATTGTAAGCACCCTGGAGAGTTTCAAGGTGGACAAAGCGGTTGATTTCCCCAACCCTGTGCCTGAGGAGGGCCCGAGGGACCCTGATGTGTGGCCTCCTCCAACCCCAGCGGAGCACAGGTACAGCAGACAGAGATTTTCAGGCTTCAGTGCTGTCACTGGCTGCTCACTCATGCACTGCTCTAGCAGACAGCACTGATAGAAATACAAGAAGAATTTGGTGAAAATGCATTTAGTTTAGTTTTATTAATAAAAAAAAAAACATTGTAGATGCGGTATATTAGTATTTCATTCAGATTACACATTCATGCTTTACAGAATTTTTTTAAGCATTCACAAAATACATTTTAAGCCTAATGAAGTTCCCCCTATACAGTATGTGATTTTTGAGTGCAGTGCTAGTTAGTTATACCTGATAATGTGACTCTGTGTGGTCATAGAGGACCTGTCCAGGTGAAGAAACCAGTCCCTTTATCAAAGCCCCAGAGGAAAGAGTCTCCCGGGATGCAGCATCGTGGAGCTGTGGGCAGAGGTCAGGCCAACATTAAACCTGACAGACCCAACACCCGTGACGGACGTGGAAATAAGGCTAAGGAGGAAAAGGTAAGTTACATGTCTGGTCAAGTTTTAATTTAGTCAAAGACTATAGAATACACAAGACATGTCACTTGTGTAGTCTTGAATGAGGAAAAGTGTAATGGTCAATAGTGTGAATGAAGCCCCACCTACTAGTAAAGGAGCCAATCATTGATCGCTATAGACCAGGGGTGGCCAACCCTGTTCCTGGAGAGCCACCTTCTTGCAGATTTCAGCTGCAACCCATATCAAACACACCTGCCAGTAATTATCACATGGTGTTCAGGTCCTAATTAATTGGTTCAGGTGTGTTTGATATGGGTAGCAACTGAAATCTGCAGGAAGGTGGCTCTCCAGGAACAGAGTTGGCCACCCCTGCTATAGACTGACATTTCTCAGAGGAAGAAGCTTGGACCAGACATGTGCTTTTACGACAGATTTTGTGGTCAATAAACACACTGGAATCGCAGCGAATACTTGCTTAACAGACGTAGGAAATATATCCAGATAAAGCTTTAAATCTGTACTTAATCTGTGTTAAATGATTCAAGTGGACTTAAAAACAAAATATTTTTCGTTTAGTAATCTTCATGAAACGCATGCGAGGTACAGTCCATCCTGTCAAATGTAGATTCCTCCAGAAATGCCTGGAATGTCAGACATGCCTGGAATACCTCCCTAGGTAGGCGTCCAGGAGGCATCCGAAACAGATGCCCGAGCCACCTCAGCTGACTTCTCTCGATGTGGAGGAGCAGCTGCTCTACTCCGAGCTCCTCCCGGGTGACAGAGCTCCTCACCTCATCTATAAGTGTGCGCCCTGCCACCCTGCGAAGGAAACTCATTTTGGCCGCTTATATCCAAGATCTTGTTCTTTCGGTCATGACCCAAAGCTCATGACCATAGGTGAGAGTAGTAACATAGATTGACTGGTAAATCGAGAGCTTTGCCTTTCGGCTCAGCTCCTTCTTGACTACAACGGACCGGTACATCGACTGCATTACTGCTGCCGCTGCACCAATCCGCCTGTCAGTCTCACGTTCTATCCTTCCCTCACTCGTGAACAAAACCCCAAGTGCATGTTGAAGGTCCATGTTTGATGAAGCCAACAGAACAACATCGTCTGCGACTAAAAGAGATGAGATCCTTTGGTCCCCGAACCGGACCAGCCCAAGGCTGCTCTTTGAAATTCTGTCCATTAAAGTTATGCACAGAATTGGTGACAAAAGGCAGCTCTGCAGGAGTGCAAAATGCACTGGAAACAAGTTTGACCTATTGCCGGCAATGTGAACCAAACTCCTACTCTGTTCATACAGGGACAAGACAGCCCTTAACAGAGCGCCTCTGACCCCATACTCCCAGAGCACCCTCCATAGAATGCCACGAGGGACACGGTCAAATGCCTTCTCCAAGTCCACAAAACACATGTGAACTGGTTGGGCATACTCCCATGAATCTTTGAGCACCCTGGTGAGGGTATAAATCTGGTCCAGTGTACCACGGCCTGGACGAAAAGCACATTCTTCCCCCTGAATCCTAGGTTCAACCATCGTTTGCTTTATTAGGAGATTAACTCTCTATTTATATATAGTTAACTGATGATCTGGGACCTTTAGCCTGGACAAGCTACTGTACATACTTTTAGATACACGAGAATATTTTTTTAATTGTTGATTGTTTTTTAAAGAGCCCATATTATGGGTTTTTGAAAATTCCCCTCCATGTAGTGTGTAACACAGCTCTAAGTGAAGTGAAGTATCCAGCTAAGGCTTAAATCTGTAAGAATACAGTGTTTAAAACTGTTGATTCATCTATAAAAGAGTCGAATCATAGTGCTTCAAACGAGTCGCCTTGATACCGACTCATTAGGTGTTTCGCCATGACGTACGAACGAAACAAAGTTTTTCACGTGCACGCGCAAACCCGGGAGATTTCAAACCTGAGGCCCCGCCCTCTGACGCAGTAACCCAGACACACACACACACACACACCCACAAACACACGCACACCCACAAACACACGCACACAAACATGCCGGTCGATTGAAGTCACACTGCAGATGGATATATTGAGTCTCTACCCAAAGATGAAACATCAGCATTATAACCAAGCAGTTGGAAACTTCTGGAAGCTACATGCTACAAAGAATACTTCATCTGAGTTTGTTAAAGGAAGGATCAGTAAAGAGTAACTGATGGACGTCAGGATGGGTTTCTTCCTACATTTCTCAAGTGTAAGTACGTGCGGTTAAAGTTGTTGCCTCGTTTACTCTAGCTTGCAAATGTATTTAGTTGTGATTTGTTACTTGTAACCGCGTGTACTGTATCAGGTTAACTGGATATATTATCTTATCGCGTGCAAAGTCACGTTAAAAATGCGACGCGTGCTGTTTGTTTATGGAGCTCCGTGCTAGAGTTCTGCTCCCGCGATTTATTCGGAAATGTATTCCCGCGCCGCAGAAATCTGGCGTGGGGAGAGAGAGGGAGAGAGAGAGAGAGAGAGCGAGAGAGAGAGCGAACGAACGAACGAGCTTTGTGTACTTTGTGCTGTGTGTGTGTTTTTAAACAGACAGCTTGGCTGTCTGGACTGTATACTGGGTGATATTTGGTTGTGTTCTCCGCTCTAGCGGAGGAAAACGGAGCGGGTTCTCAGGCTAAAACCTGGCGGGTGCGGGCTGAAGCGGGAGCGTTGTCATCCGGAGGTGTGTGTGTGTTTTTGTGTGTGTGTGGTATGGCGAGTACACGACTGTCTCCTTCGTTCGGTTATCCGTGGCACTATCCACTCGCCATAGTGTGGCAGCTAAAGTCCACGCCTACACTATCGAGCGTGTATGAACTGTGATTACTTTTTAAATTGCTGATTAGCTATTGGCCATTTCCCTCTCTGACTGAAGGCAGTCGACCAATCGCGACAGACTGTCATCGGCCCAATCAGCGCAGATTAGCTTCGCGCTAAGGAGGGGTTTGGGAACAAATGAATCACTGGACGATTCATACAGGAGTCGCTGGGATAATTAGATAAAAATAAATGCAGATTATAAGACCATGAAAGTGTTTTTTGACCTTGCATGCATATTAGACTGTTGTTGGAGACCCTTACAACCAAGATATGACCTTATTTCATGTATAATATGGGCTCTTTAAAGAACAATAATATTTGTTGAATAAAAGTTATATTTTGCTTGTTTTGACCCATTATTTAAATTTTTTAGCAAGGAAATTATTAGTTTGGTGTGGCCAGAGAAAGAAAATTGATAAATTCTTTGTGTTGAGCTCTAAAAAGCCATGTGAAATAAAACTAATTGCAACCACAACCCATTTGCTCTTGCTCATTGAGCAAGGTCATGCACAACACAACAAAAAATGTCATTAATAGAGGCATGCTGACATTACACAAAATTGAAATCACGTAATTTTAGTGTGCCAATTCAAATGTATCCATATAAAATAAATTTTCCCAGCAACAAAATTGTGGCTGTTAAAAATGGCTAGTGGCTAGTAAGGTTGGAAAACTACTAGCCATAGTGGCTTGTGATCAAAAAAGTTAATATCAAGCCCTGATCATGTGATGCATGTCATATCATGTTTCATATAATATATTGTCTCATATCATATATATAAGCTGAGGAAAACCTCTCTGAGTCCGAATTATGGTTCATTTCTGGTCAGCTCATAAATGTGTTCTGTGTTTCTGCTATTCCATGTGTTGTACCTGTCTGTCTGTCTGTCTGTGTGTGTGTGTGTTCAGAGTAAGAGAAATGCTCAGGAGGGCGCTGCTGATGTGGAACAGAAGAAGTTTGATGGCACAGGATATGACAGCGATCTGGTGGATGCACTGGAGAGAGACATTGTGTCGCGCAATCCCAATATCCACTGGTATTGTGCCATTTTACTACATTACATACTAGTAGAATATAATTTTGATGCCATTTTATTGGTCATTTCTTACACAAATATTACACAAAGTATTACACAAATACTTTTATTGATTTAAATGAAAATTATTGCAGGTTTATAAGACAACATAATCATGAGAGGCCAGTATTTTGTCTGCTGGTATGTGTCTGATTTCTGTTAACATTTACAGACTTTGTAATATTTTGACACAAGTATGATTTTGGAAAGTTATTGCAATGTAGTGTGTATGTGCATGTGCATGTTGCAGCTGGAAGGGCATCCGCTGCTTAAAACATATGCTGGATAAGTTGACAGTTTATTCCACTGTGGCGACCCCTGTTTAATAAAGGGACTAAGCCAAAAAGAAAATGAATGATTGAAGAAAGAAATGAATGAATGAATGAATGTACTTGGTCACTGACACACTCTAGCTGTGTCTCATTTTCAAGGCTGTATCCTCCAAAGGATGTATTCGAAGGGCACTGCGTCATCTTGGCGCCTCAAACATCCCAAGATTCATTGCATGCTGATAACGGCAGGACGTTTTTAAAAGAAAACTCCGGATTAAATGTATGAATTAGGTTTATTTTACTTGGATATCTAAACAGTTTAATTTTTTTGTGTGTACATGTATAGATAAAGGAAATATATTTCCAGCTTCTGTAAACCTTGATTTGCCTTCAGATTGCTTAAAATAAGTTTTAAAATCGGAGGTTTTTTTTATTGCTTATTGATGGCAGCTTTGACGGTTGCATGGTGATGAGATCTGTCCTCTGTAGGCGAGATCATCTCATTTCTAAATGCTCGGTTTGGCTTGTGTGGACTTTGAAGGACTCACATTTGAAGTCTATGAAATGAGACCGATATTGTGAGTGCAGATTTGACAGATTTGGCCACGTCTGACCAATCAGAGAAGAGCAGGCTCTCAGAAAGGTGGTTTAGATAGATAGTATCCTTGAACAAACCATTTCAGAAACTGAGAAATGCTGTTGTGTGTATTATGGGAACATTAGTGGGTTTTCATTGGATGGATGTGAACCTATTGTAGGAGAAAATCAAAACGATGAGCTTTTAAAATAGTTTAAGGGACCATTCACACAGAATGCATCTTTGTGGCTAAAGTGTATGACCACTGATGTTGGGGAATTTTGCTTGCATGTTTCAAAAGAAATCTCAGCACCTGATAGCTCGTCCCCTTTCACTACGTGAGCAAAGCTATGACCCGTGAGTGCATGAAGTGTTTAACAATACACACTTCATTTTATTGGTTGAGTAAGTGCATTATCCAGATATTTAAAAAGCATTCATTCAATTATTTATTTATTTTCCTTTGGCTTAGTCTTTTGGTCGCCACAGTGGAATGATCCGCCGACTGTTCAGGCATATGATTTACGCAGCGGATGCCCTTTCAGCCGCAACCTGGTACTGGGAAACAGCCGTACACACTCATACACACACACACACACACACACACACACACACACACACACACACACACATCAGTGCCTAGGCATTGGCTATGTAAACCTTGATGCAGTGAGTTAAATTTCTGTCATGAAATGAATTGGGTGAAGTTTTCATCGTTTTTGAGTTTCAATTGGGTAAAGTTCGAGTTGGGTTCTGGATCGATACAGTAAGTTTAATTTTTGTAGTAAAAATGAATGGGTCGAGTTTCAATTAAGTTTTTGACGTTATTATTTTAAATTTATTTACTTATTTGCTTAAGAATTCAATTGTGATTCAAACAATTTTCTCATATTTTGTGTTAAATAAGTCTAAAAGATCTAAAAAAGTCTAAAGGATCTAAAACGTCCCTCAGGGCCTAAGCATTGGCTCTGTAAAGATCAATGCAGAAAGTTTAAATTTTGTACTTCACCGAAGACAATAAATAGCGTGCTGAGTCAGCGACAGCTGTCAGTCACAGTGGCAGTTAGTGATTCAGTGCTGGACGGTGATTCAGGCAAGCTGTCGTGTTTTACTCTTTCTGCAGGGATGACATAGCAGATCTGGAAGATGCCAAAAAGCTGCTGAGAGAGGCTGTGGTCCTGCCCATGTGGATGCCAGACTTCTTCAAGGGGATCCGCCGTCCGTGGAAGGTTAATATGTTAGGTGACACCTGATGCCAGAGCTTGACATCCCACCATACGCACATATGGAGGAGTAGTCTGTCATTCTTTGTTTTTGCCAACATTTATTTCTTGATTTGCATTCGTTTCTTCATTTTTGTAGTCCACTAGAGGGTGCTGTGATACTAGTTCATATTAGTGGACAGGATGCAAGCTTTTCTGCTGTATTATTCATCAGCTCATATAGTTTTTCTTCAGTTTGTTTTTGCACATCCCGTTTGATCTATAGAGTTGTTTCTTCCATGAATCATCACCTGTATATGTTTTAAATTCACAAAAATCATATTATTATGCTGTTTATCTGTCAGGGTGTGCTGATGGTGGGGCCTCCGGGCACTGGAAAGACCATGCTGGCGAAAGCGGTTGCGACTGAATGTGGCACAACATTTTTCAACGTGTCGTCCTCCACACTGACCTCAAAGTACAGGGGCGAGTCTGAGAAACTGGTGCGGCTCCTCTTTGAAATGGTAAGTGATCATTGAGGAAGCAATGGATAGACTGTGATAGGGTTTGTCTATTTTTTTCCTGAAGTGTAATCTTACAGCAATGCCACTAAAAGTGATAAAAATGAGACTTGTACTTGAAATTTAAGATCCCATAGGGAAGCTCTAGAATAGATGGTTTCAGATTGATAAAACTGGAGAAAAAGGAACAAAAACAGCTTTAAATCCTGAAACTCTAATTGCATGCAAAATCATAATATCAGTCTGTAGATTTCTCTATATTCTAACACTGGGATCTACTATATAAAATGCATGTTAGTGTCATGACACATTTTGCATTATTTAAAGGTGCTTTTATACTTTATTTAGTCAACAATGTAGTAAAAAAGTGAAAGATGAATAAATAGATAAAAATAAAAAGTGAAAGATACTCCAGAAAATAAAAGATAATGCCAATGGTCAACATAGAGGAAAATATTTATTAGTTAATTAATGGAAAAATGCACCAAAAAAGGTGTAAATAATAGCGCTGGAAGTGTTTATTTGACTTAAATGCTTAACATGTTGTTTTAGGAAAGACATATAAAGCATTTAGATAAAAATACTTCCTCGTAAATGTTAATAATATATTTCTGACAAACAGCTGCTATTACACATTAATGATAAACACTGTATTTTTGATGAGTGAACAGTTAGTTAGTCAGTAAATGAGTGAGAGGGGGAAATAAGAAAAACATCTTTTAGGAAAAAGGGATGGTTCGTTATCTTTAGTTGGAGAAAAAAATGTCCCATAAAAGTGTGTTAAAATTAAAATCAGTGTTATTTGACTTAACTTACCAATAGAGGTAGTAATAAATAATAATAATAATGATAATTTAGTTTTGGTTTAATTTGTTATGGAGTGAAAAAGTATATATAATAAAGAATACACAAACAATCAAACCCGAAATCAAAGAAAGTGCGTGCATATTTAAAATGTATTAGGAATCAAGAAAAGCACAATGTTCATAGTTTTTTTGTATGGGGAATATACTCCATTCTAAGTTTAGAAAAAATATGCTTCCTAAAAATTAACTTCAATGCAAATATTGCTCCTTATTATATTTAAAATAATAATAAAAATATTCTGACTAAAAAGTGTATATTCCAGTGCAAATATTGCTCATTATGTTTAAAATAATAACAATATTCCACCTAACATTATTTTATTCCAATGCAAATATTGCTTCTTATTATATTTAAAATAATAATAAAAATAATAATAATATACTGCCTAAAATATTATATTTTAATGTAAATATTGCTCATTATATAAATAATAATAATAATAATAATAATAATAATAATACGCCTAAAAATTTTATATTCCAATGCAAATATTGGTCCTTTTTTAAAATAATAATAATAATAATATTATGCCTAAAATATTATATTCCAAAGCAAATATTGCTCCTTATTATATTTCAAAAAATAATAATAATAATATGCCTAAAAATATTATATTCCAATGCAAATATTGGTCCTTATTATATTTAAAATAATAATAATATGTAGACTAAAAATATTATATTAAATTGCAAATATTGCTTTATTGCCTTATTTAAAATTTACTAAAATATTGAGACTAAAAATATTATATTCCAGTGCAAATATTGCTCCTTATTATATTTAAAATAATAATAATAAATTTAGTCATTTTGTTTATGGAAATTTAAGATCTGGGAAATGAAAACAACAAGTTATAACAATGTAATTTTTCCCCTTTAACAGGCCCGTTTTTATGCTCCCACAACCATTTTTATTGATGAGATCGACTCTATATGTGGCAGACGCGGCACATCAGATGAACATGAGGCGAGTCGCAGAGTCAAGTCAGAGTTACTGGTGCAGATGGACGGTGAGTTTAGTGAATCCACCACTCTGCTATAATAAGATAGTGACTCATATTACACTAGGGTAAAGTAACAAATTACAAGTACTTTCCTTATTTGAGTAATTTAAGGAATTATACTTCCTTAGTAGTTTAAAAAATGTGTACTCTTACATTTACTTGAGTACATTTTTAGTGCTGCATCAGTAATTTTACTGCACTACTTTCCTTCAACTTGCATTCACTACTTTTGTATGTTTTATTTTGGTCGTCTATGGCAATTAGAAAAGTAAAATAATCAGATTTTCGTCCAATCAAATTGCTTAAAGACAGTGAGACTGTTAACACTGCATGTCACTGATAAAAAGATGACGGATGCCCACTATTATGATGACTGTTCGATGAAATCCTGAAATGGTCCTGAGGAATATCTATATGCACTACAGAATGTTACGTTTTCAAACACATGCACAAATTGCATGTATTCTATCAGTGCTTCATGAGCTTTTTTGTAGCGCTAATTAAACACTCGCAGCTTGTTAGTCAGGGTTCAAAGTGCATAACCCAAGCGTTAGCATATCAACACAGCTATATTTTTGCCTCTTAGGTAACTGTGTGTTTACTTTGCATATAAACATCAACCTGCTTTCTGTCAGGTGATTACAATAATGTAATGTGTTCTCACATCAAATTAATCTCAAATGTGTAGTCCATGAATTGCAAATAATTTAACTTGCACCTACAAACACCCTTACAAGAAAATAGCACTGATATCAGCCTCATTTTTAATGTAAGAGAATAAGATGGAATAATTTTCACGGCATAATATTCACTATTCTTCAGGACTTTTAGAAGAGCTACTTTTTATTCATTCTTTGAGTAGTATTTAGAATACATATAATACATATAGTTAAAATCAGAATTATTAGCCCGCTGTATATTTTTCCCCAATTTCTGTTTTACTCAAGAAGACATTTCTAAACATAATAGTTCTAATAACTGATTTATTTTGTCTTTGCCATGATGACAGTACATAATATTTGACTAGATATTTTTCAAGATACTTCTGTACAGTTTAAAGTTACATTTAAAAGCTTAACTAGGATAACTAGGTTATTTAGGCAAGTTAGTGTAATTAGGCAAGTCATTGTATAATGATGGTTTAAACCTTAGAAAATCTGGAAAATGTTGCTTAGTGGGGCTAATAATATTGACCTTAAAATTATATATATATATATATATAAAAAAAAAAAGAAAATAAAGGCTTTTATTCTAGCCAAAATAAAGCAAATAAGACTTTCTCCAGAAGAAATAAATATTATAGCAAATACTGTGGAAAAATTCCTTACTCTGTTAAAGGTCCAGTATTTATGTTTGACACCCAGTGGTTGAACTTGGTATTGCAATTCTGGATTAAAACAAACGCAAGCATAGGTTGTCAGATTGAGGACAGGAGCGAGTGATTTAAATTGTGTTCTAAATAAAAGCAACAACACCTGATAGAAGGAATATTTTAGTTATATTTTTTTAGTATATTTTCATATTTATATTTTTTAGTATATATTTTATTTATAGCTTTGTCCCATCAAACACCTCGAATTGATATATTAGAAAGAGCTTCTATGTCTTACACCTGAGCAACAGAAAACAATGCTCACCTCAGGTACACCTCATGTGCTTTCTTCAGTGTTAAATGCTAAATATTTGAGTTTGAATGCCATTTTAAATGATATTTATTGCCGTACTACTGAAAGCAGCAGCAGATAGTTCACCTCAGATTGTGAAAATAAAATAAACTGTTTGAAATTGAACTTAAGTGTAAACCAACACATATCAGTGATTCAGTGTCTACATTTAATAATGTTTAAAAGGTTTAATATGTATTAATTACATTATAAACCTTACCATTTGGTGAGTGAGTGCATATTCTGTGCTTCTGAATGGCTGTATTTAAATTTCTGTCATGTTTCGTCTGGTGCAAACAGCAAAATAGCTCATCACTGCATATCTCATCACGAAGCGTCTTGTTAGGACATGAGGATACAATGTAACCTGCTCACCTAATGTTTACATTCATAATAGTTATATTATTTGCTAATAAATAACCTCATGTGGAACTCTGAATCTGCCTCATTTCAGAGTCTGCTACTGTCCACCGGATGTCGTATTTCCCATTTCAAGCCTCTCTGAATGAATGAATGAAATATGCGGTTTTCCACCAAAGTAACCCGGGGTGCTGAAATATAAGTGGCATTGGGCTGGTTAAAATGAACGAAACAAAGACAGCATTACAGCGCAGAATATCTGACTTCAGCATTGTTTTTCAGATAAACAAGAATGGTCACTTAGCAAGTTTCTTAAATATTTGCAAACATATTATGGCATTTTTATGCATTAGAAGAGTCACAAACTCACATAAAGCGACTTTAATGTTTGTTTGGGAAATATTTGAAAAATGGAAAAAAAATCACAGGAGGTTTGAAGAGTTTTCCTATTAAACCTCTTTTTTTTAAAGAGCTGAAGTGGCAGTGTGCTGATGTTTTTTATTTTTATTTTTTTATTTTTTCTATAGTACTATAACGCATACTTTAATTTCATTATATGTATTTTTGGGAAGTAATGGTACTTGAGTATGATTTTACAGTACTCTTCCCACTACTGTTTACCACCCACCCGTGTAACGGCATCAGGTGTAGGAGGCGCTCAAGAGAGTGAAGACCCCTCTAAAATGGTGATGGTCCTGGCAGCCACTAACTTCCCCTGGGACATCGATGAGGCTCTGAGGAGACGACTAGAGAAGAGGATCTACATCCCGCTGCCCACTGGTACACTCAAACCCACACGCACTCACATCCTGCAGGCAGTCACGGCTCCTCCGTTCACCCACTCACTGATCAACCAGACTGACTAATCTCCATCCATTCATCGTGTGCTGGTAGGTCAGTGGGTTAGTCATTGCTCGCGAGGATTCACTGTCTGATGTAACTCCATTGTTACTGTTACAGGGTCTGGATTTTAGCATTTCAAATTGGCGAAAGACAAGAATACCTCAGGTTTATAAAAGAACATATTTCTGCCTGAAACCATAAGGGGGAAAATAGAAATGGTATAAATATGAATAAGGTGATAGTGTTATTTTAAGGACCATTAAGATAATATTTTTTTAATTGTAAATGATGAAATGAGTGGTATGTAAATTAATATTGTTCAACTTTAAACTTGAAAACTTTATAAAAATAGAAAAAACAATGAAACCTGTATACTGAAACATACAAACGACAAACTTTCTCAAACTTTTTCTCAACTTTAAGAAAATAATAATAATAATAATAATAAATAATAATTGCAAAAAAAAAATATATATATATATTAGGATTCGCCAGTTCTATATGCATTGTCACCGGCCACTTTATTAGGTACACCTTACTAGTACCAGGTTTGACTCCCTTTTGCCTTCAGAACTGCTTTAATCCTTTGTGGGATCAATTCAACAAGGTCCTGGAAATATTCCTCAGAGATTTCAATCCATATTGACATGATAGGATCATGCAGTTGCTGCAGATTTGTCAGCTGCACATTCATGCAAATTTCCCGTTCCACCACATCCCAAAGGTGCTCTATTGGATTGAGATCCGGTGACTGTGGAGGACATTTGAGAACAGTGAACTCATTGTCATGTTTAATAAACCAGTCTGAGATGATTCGTGCTTTATGACATGGCGTGTTATCCTGCTGGAAGTAGCCATCAGAAGATAAATACACTGTGGTCATAAAGGGATGGACATGGTGAGCAACAATGCTCAGGTAGGCTGTGGCGTTAACACGATGCTAAGTTGGTACTAATGGGCCCAATGTGTGCCAAGAAAATATCCCCCACACCAATAAATCACCACCACCAGCCTGAACCATTGATACAAGGCAGGGTGGATGCATGCTTTTATGTTGTTGAATGCCAAATATTGATCCTACCATCCCAATGTCACAGCAGAAATCGAGACTCATCAGAGCAGGCAATGTTTTTCCAATCTTCTATTGTCCAATTTTGGTGAGCCTGTGCAAACTGTAGCCTCTGTTTTCTGTTCTTAGCTGACAGGAGTGGCTCCCTTCTGCTACTATATCCCATCCGCCACAAGGTTCGACATGTTGTGCTTTCAGAGATGCTCTTCTGCATATATATACTGTATAACTACCTGGCAGTATAATAACATTAATCTGTGGCACTGAAAGTTAAAGCTTTTTAAAAAAATATATCTAATATAATTAAAAAATTACAAACAGCATAAACTAATCGAGAAAGTAAACTAACAAATAACACAACAAAGTTTAAATGCTTCATTGGTAATATATTACATTATTGTGTTGTTTTGGGGGATAAAATAAAAACATAAGTCATTCAATATAAATTTAGAATAATTATATATAAAAAATATATTGAAATAATAGAATGTAAAAAGTAAGATAATATTTTCTGCAATACAAATAAATTAACTACATTTAACACTATTTAAAAAAAAAACTCTGCAGTCAATTATTATAAACAACATTCAATAAAAATGTCAAGTCTACACTGCTAGCATGGGAGAGATGAGCTTTACAAATAATCTTGGGTTCACCTGTTTATCAGGCCACGTTTACACTAGTACGTTTTAATTTCAAAACAGCGTTATAGAACTTAAACGATCCACGTCCACACTGGCATTTCACCTAGCGTTTCTGAGCAGCTCTCCATCCACACTTCACCTCTGAAACCGCACATCACGTGACCACACACACACCCTGTCATGCACTGCAGTGTATGTGCGCATTGTAGCTCCAGGCAGTTAGCAGGGTGCTTTGAGCAGAGCTCCCCAGGTGAGAGTTGTGCACGTCGGACAGTAAAACAAGAATCTTCCGCAGGATTTAATCTCACTATATTTGTTAAGTGTGATATTTCATTCATCTTGTTGAGGAGGCAGTAATGTTATAGGCTCCGCTTGTTATAAATATGCATACAGTGAAGATGACGGTCATATAAATACATAGCTATACAACGCCTCAACATTTTTGGTGCCTGGTAAATTGCTAATATCAAAGTGAAAATAGGCAGTTCCTTATATCATGTTTTCATTTTATAGTTGAGATGGTGAAACAGCCTAGCCAGGGTGATGTTAATGACGTTATAAAGTAGCTACACTGTTCTCTTTGAAGATTTACCCGATGTGTCCTCGGGAGATTGTTTTTTTCATATCAAACTTGCCAAGTCTGAAAAGAATGCAAGATTGAACTTTGTATAGGCTACTTAATATTGAGGAAAAAGCCCCAATCAGATAGGCGAATATCTGCAGCCATGCTCAGGTGTCTCCATTGTCCCCCACCCACACTGAGATGGAGCAGCAGCATTTTAAAACCAAAACGGCCTCTTCAGCGTTTTTAAAAAGATTCATTTTCAGTGCTCAAACTCTGGCGTAGTGTGGACGTAAGGCGTAACTGTAGCAAAACTTAAGCATTTTTAAACTAAAACATATTAGTGTAAACGAGGCCTCATTAGGCAACAGTCTAAACACAAGTGCTTTGAGTGCTCCGTTTATTTTTGAAATATGAAATTTCCCTTTGAAATATATAGAAACACCTTTCAGAGTATAAACAAGTGACTTGTGTTTCTAAAAAGAAGTCAAGCCAATGTCATGATGAATGTATTTTGAATAAAAGCAAACAAAGCTAACTGATACCTAACTCCACAGCTAAGGGCCGGGCAGAGCTGCTGAAGATCAATCTGAGAGAAGTGGATGTGGCGTCTGATGTGGACCTAACTGTCATCGCTGAGAAGATTGAGGGTTATTCGGGTGCTGACATCACCAATGTCTGCAGGTACAGTGTGTTTTCAGGATTAGAGAACACCCCGTCCTCACTGAACTGCACCTGAAGTTTCTCTGTGCGCAGTACACAGCAAAGTGACAAAATCACTGGCAGAAAGAACAGGCTCGGGCTCGTTTTGCTGCTAGCGCCCCATTAGATTATTTTCCATTTATTTTGCCCTTCAGCACTGCAGAAAAAACTCCTCAATAGAACAAAAATGGCAAACCACACCAACCAGAGCTAGATGCTTAAAGCAACAGTTCAATCTTTTGGATTAAGGTTTAATTTAAAACTTCCCTAGAGTTAAACCGTTTTAAACCATTTTTGAATCCATTCAGCTGATCTACGGGTCTGTATGGAGTACTTTTAGCTTAGCTTAGCATAGATAATTGAATCAGATTAGACCATTAGCATCTCACTCAAAAATTCAAAGAAGAGTTTAGATCATTTTCCTGTTTAAAGCTTGACTCTTCTGTTGTTACATTGAGATCAACTAAGATCAACAATGATTGCAAACTGTCAACTAAGATCTTGATATTTAGCTGTACCATGTTGGTGTTTCGTAACATCTACGAGGTGGTTTGTTATCCCAAAGCTTAACCCCCAGCCTAGAGGACCAGGACATACATACATACACTACAGACCATTTAGCTTACCAAATTCACCTACAGCGCATGTCTTTGGACTGTGGGGGCAACTGGAGCAAACCCACACCAACACAAGGAAAACATGCAACTCAATATAGAAATGCTAGCTGACCCATTTGGGGCTTGAACTAGCGAGCCTCTTGCTGTTACTACCCCAACGAAAAATTTAAAGTTGCTATTTTAGGATAGGACAGTAAGGAAAGCATTGGGAGCAGAGAGAGAGCGGGGAAGAAACGGTAAAAGACCTTGAGATGGCTTGGGTCACTGTGAGTACTTCAGTGCTATATGTCAGCGCACTTAACCACTAGGCTATTGACGCTGACAAAGTTGCTAATTTCTAGGTCAATATGGCTAGGAACAATAGCCACAGGTGTCAAATTCAGTTCCTGGTGGGCCGCAGCTCTGCACAGTTTAGCTTCAACTTTAAATCAACACACCTGATCAAACTAATTGAGTCTTTCAGGCTTGTTTGAAACCTACAGGTAAGGGTGTTAATTTAGGGTTTAAACTAAACTGTACAGAGCTGCGGTTCTCCAGGAACTAAGTTTGACACCTGTGAACTATACAGTCATTCTGGAAAAACAATCAAGGGAATTTGCTGCTGTACCATGACTTAGAAACAGTAATAAATGGAAATAATAAAGCCATCATAGAGCTAAATCAATTGATAGAAAGTTTATTGAAAAACTGCATTTTTGTATTTTTAATTGAAATACAACCCAGTTTTGGCAGCAGGGTTGCTCAGTGGTTAGCACACTCCAAGAAGGTCTCTGGTTCCAGTCCCGGCTGGGTCAGTTGGTATTTCTGTGTGGAGCATGTTCTCCCCATTTATGAATTAAATAAACGAAATTAGCAGTGGGTTGCAGCTGGAACATCTGCTGTGTAAAATGTATGCTGGATAAGTTGGCAGTTCATTCCCCTGTGGTGACCCCAGATGAATAAAGGGACCGAGCCGAAGGAAAATGAATGAATGAATAACCCAGTTTTATGAACATTTTAGTTATAAAATACATTTATTTATTAATAATTGTTAAATAAATAAAATGGCAGTTTCTTCTTAGATTAATATTTATATTAATTTTGAAATTAAAATCAAAATAAGTTTAAAAAAAAAAAAAGTCAAGTCTGCATATTTATTTTTTGGGCAATGTGCATCCTAAAATATGACAGTATTCACTGAGAATTGACGGTTTTGATTTAATGGTGACTTTAATGCTTGTTTCAGTGGTTCTCAAGCAGGGCAAAATCAGCAGATCTCCAATTTAGAAGAATATTTATAAATAACCAAACAGACAAATAAACGAACTGCCTGATTTTACGAAAATTTAAGACCTGTAAATTAATAAAGCCTTAATTTCCATGGGAATTTCGAAAATTAAATATGGTTAAATAAATTAATTTTATACTTATTTTATTATACTTATAAAATAGTTAAAGGTCCCATCAAGTGCTTTAAAATGGGCATTTTAGCTCAAGCGCATCAAATGATAAGCAAATGTGAAGTTTCTTGAAGGGGACGGGGCATGACAGATACTAGACAGCATTTGATTTCTCAAGATTTGATGAGAAACTAAAAGTGATATCAAAAATATTGTTGATTTATTTAAGCACAAGTGACAAACTGCAAGCTTTACATGGTTTTACAGTTTTATATCTAATAATCTCGAATTTTGTCATTGTTTTGTACCACACTAGCTTATAGATATCCTTGAAGACTAACAAACTTACACTAACATTTAAAAACATTTCACTGGACTTTTAAGAATTTAAATAAAATTGTTATCTTTAAGTATTTTTAAAACCAGTTAAATGGTAAACAACTGGACCAAACTTATGTTACTTCGAATATTGTTGTTTCGAATGACAGTAACACATTTTTCATAATTGTTAGCACAAGTGAAACTGTCTGGGTTTAATCATGTGGGTTTAATGATGTAAATGAGCCTGCTTAATGTTGCGTTTGTGCTCTCAGAGATGCGTCGATGATGGCGATGCGCAGGAGGATCCAGGGTTTGAGTCCTGAGGAGATACGAGCTCTTTCTAAAGACGAGCTTCAGATGCCGGTCACCATGGAGGACTTTGAGCTCGCAC
Organism: Danio rerio; assembly: GCF_052040795.2. NCBI lineage: Eukaryota > Metazoa > Chordata > Actinopteri > Cypriniformes > Danionidae > Danio > Danio rerio. The sequence goes on along the minus strand of NC_141030.1, from coordinate 40,101,942 downwards.
TCAAAAAGATCTCCAAATCCGTCTCAGCGGCCGACCTGGAGAAATATGAGTCCTGGATGTCCGAATTTGGGTCTGTGTGAAGACAAATCACCGCTACAAGATAAGTGTGAATGTGGGAGAACTCACTCTGTACCAATACTTGGGGGTGGGGGGGGGGGGGAGACATGGTGTGATGTCTGTAGAGACTTTTTAAATGCAAAAATGCTACTGAAAACTAGTGGAGCCAGATGCGTTTGGGCATGTTTGGACTGAGAAAAGACGCACCTTTAATTGTCAGAAATGCACTACTGATCTGTGTTTGACACGGAGCCATCTTTACATGTTTCTAGCATCTCAGTTTCAAGACATTTCTAACTTCATTCTCCACTAACAGATGGAAATCGGCTGAGTTGTCTTAAGTTTCAATTTTGTGAAAATAATACTTGACAAGGGAGAGCAGCATAATCTTGGTACTGTGCTGGATGTTTTTTTTATGTTTTATTAGTGTTTAGAGATGTTGTGTTCTTATGTGTTTTATTTGATAATTATAATAAATTAACATTTATTCTCTACTTATGAAATGTGCTCTGGCTAGAATATTTTCTTTTCTCAATAAAACACATTTCATTGCAGGATTTATTTCAAAACAGTTTCAGAATCTTTGGTAACACTTTACAATAACTACACACTATGAAGCATTTATTAAGCATTAGCATCTAGTGAATTCATTGCATTCACTCTACATAAATAAGTGTGAGTAAGCAGTTTATAACTGCAGATACAAATGCTCTATTCTTGACTTACAACCACGTTTATAATGTTGAATAATTGTACTTTCATACTTTGTTAATAATTAAATTTTCATTACTAAATTAAGTACTGCAATATTTACAAACCATTTGTATTTAAGAGTAGTTGGTGGTTTTAAGATAATTTAGAATGAGTAAGTAATTATGATTAATAAGCTATTGAAATTAATGTTTATATCTCTTATTATTCAGACATAGTAATGGTTACTATGTATGTTAATAAATGCTTTATTAAATCAACTTTAAGCAGTTTTGTGAGCTAATCTAAAGTGAGGACTATTTATGCATTATAAATGACAATTAAAGGCTCAGTATCAAATGAACAATAAGCTTTGCAATACTATCTAAAAAGTAAAATGACTGTAAAGTTTAAACATTGCTGAATGACAGTGGTGTCAAAATATGACATCAACTTGGATAAAACAACAACAATATAATCATTTAACAATATAATAAGATGCAATGTTTTTACTGCACAGTAATTTTATTTTACATAAGGTTGCAAAGATTTATTTTTCATTTGGAGTACAGTTTCACTTGCGTTTCTCTTAAAACGAATAGGAATGAATAATGTCGTTTATGTTATTTTTTCCCTGTTTAGAATTTAACCGAGCCCTTAATTGTCATTTATAAGGGATTTAGAAAGCATAAATAATTCTCACTTTAGGTCACAAAAGTGGATGAAGTTGAGCTAATAAAGCATTTATTATTATACAAATGAACTATTATGGCGAGGCAGTGGCGCAGTAGGTAGTGCTGTCGCCTCACAGCAAGAAGGTCGTTGGTTCGAACCTCGGCTCAGTTGGTGTTTCTGTGTGGAGTTTGCATGTTCTCCATGCCTTCGCGTGGGTTTCCTCTGGGTGCTCCGGTTTCCCCTACAGTCCAAAGACATGCGGTACATGAGTGTGTGGATGTTTCCCAGAGATGGGTTGCGGCTGGAAGGGCATCCGCTACGTAAAAACTTCCTGGACAAGTTGGTGGTTCATTCCACTGTGGCGACCCCGGATTAATAAAGAGACTAAGCCGACAAGAAAATGAATGAATGAATGAATGAATGAAATTATTAGTATATGCCTTAAGAAATATAAATGTTAATTTTGATAGTTTGTTTATCATTTACTAACTCATTCAGAATGATCTTAAAAACAACCAAC